>NC_061797.1:49710781-49823281 GCF_021462225.1 Girardinichthys multiradiatus | reverse complement strand
GATAATGTCACCATATCAAGAACATATTCGCCTGCTGCCTTTGGAAAAATCACAAAAACTGAGTTACACCACTTCTCAGATGCCAGCACTAAGGGTTACGGTCAGTGTTCTTATCTACGCCTAAAAAACGAGCAAGGAGATGTTCATTGTGCTCTAGTTGTAGGCAAGTCACGTGTTGCAACAACAAAACTAACCACCATTCCAAGATTGGAATTAACGGCTGCAGTTGTTTCCACAAAAATGAGTAACATGCTAAAAAGAGAACTTGAAGCTGTCGAATTCTTCTGGACTGACTCTAAGGTCGTCTTAGGATATATAAAGAATGAGGCACGACGTTTCCACACCTTTGTTGCTAATCGCGTGAAGAAAATTAATCTCAGCTCAAAGCCTCACCAATGGAGGTACATTCCTACCAATAACAATCCTGCTGACCATGCTTCTAGAGGCCTAACACCCCAAGAGCTTCTATCATCTACATGGCTCACAGGTCCAAAATTTATCTGGGAGACTGAGCTCAAGTTGCTGGAGGATGACGTTCCAGAGCTGTCTGTTAGTGATCTGGAGGTCAGGAAGGTTCAGACGCTCACTTCAAGTGCTAGTGTGCAAAGAAGCCTTGTTGATCGTTTGGAGAAGTTTTCATCCTGGTCAAAGGCTACTCGAGCTGTCGCACGCATTCTATGGCTTGCTAACCGAACTAAATCTAAGGACCTCTCCACAGTCAATGAACGAGAGGATGCCGAACAATGCATCATCCGAGACCTTCAAAAAAATGTGCATCAAAGGGAGTTGGAGTTAGTAAAAGGAGGAAACCACCTACCTTCTCATAATCCACTATACTCCCTCGATGCTTATCTTGGAAAGGATGGTATCCTCAGGGTGGGAGGAAGATTAACTAATTCTTCCCTTCCCAATCTCGTGAAGCATCCCGCAATTTTGCCCAAAGATCATCATATTACAAAGATGATCATCTCCTACTGCCATGAGAAGATCAAGCATCAAGGCAAAGGTTTCACCATAAATGAGGTGAGGTTTAATGGCTACTGGATCATAGGGATCAGTCGTGCTGTGGCATCCTACATTTATCAATGTGTCATATGCAGAAGGCCTCCAGGAGACCAAAAAATGGCAGATCTACCAACTGAACGTGTTGAACCATCGCCCCCCTTTTACCTTTTGTGGGATGGATTGTTTCGGCCCATTCATTACCAAACAAGGCAGAAAGGAAAACAAAAGATACGGTCTCCTTCTCACTTGCCTCAGCTCCCGCGCCATTCATATTGAGATGCTTTTGGACATGTCAACTGACTCCCTTATAAATGGCCTTAGATGTTTTATCGCATTATGTGGCGCTGTCCGTGAAATCAGGTCAGACCAAGGGAGTAACTTTATCGGAGCTAAAAATGAACTCAAAGAGGCTTTAAGGGAATTAAATGCAGACCGGCTGGCTGTATTTCTAGCTGAAAGACAGTGCGACTTAACTAGTCATTCAGACACCTGTGGTTACAAACCTTGTCTTATTTTCTTTTTCTAGCTTTTACGTTGTTTTGTGAAGACACAGATCACATTAAAGGAACTTTATAAAACATCAGTACGCTTCACCTTAATTTCTGACTGGAGATAGCTACACTATTTAGTCATTAGCAATCATCAGGCAACTTCTGAAGGCAATTGGTTTCACTCAGAGCAAAAGGGGGCTGAATATTTTTGTACATTGCAATTTTTAGTTTTTTATTTCTAAAAGAAAAAGCAGAAATGATACATAATTTCCATTCCACTTCACAATTGTGTACCACAATTGTGTACCACTTTGTGTTGGTCTTTCACATAAAACTCCAATAAATGATATTTATGTTCGTGGTTTTTATGTGACAATATGTGTGTAGGTTCACTTTTACAAGCCACTATATCTTGCTAGATGATCGGTTCAAAACATTAAGCTGGAAGTGAGCTATTAGTGAGATGAGGTATTTATTTATTCAACAAAACTATCAGGAATTACAATGACACTCTGATACACAATGTTACTCACTGTAGGAGTGTGCTAACATTTTGAATTCCAGTACCTTGTCCTTGCAGGCGTCTGTTTGCCCAGTTTCTGCTCAATGGACTCACATTTCTGCTTAACAGGGGTGGGCCTCAACATCTGATGAAGAACCAATGACAGCGTGAAAACAAAGCATGGCAGGAACTAAATACCACCCGGACATGATCAAACCTAAGAAACATAGCCATAACAGAACATAATCCAGAAAGCAATATGAACACAATACAACAATCAGAAGAAACCAGAACATAGCACCACCTCTAGAACCAATAAACAGAAGCATTAGGCAGCATGGGATAAATTTTCACTGTTACGCTGATGATACTCAGCTTTACTTATCCATAAATCCTGATGAACCCAACCAGTTAGATAGACTACAAGCATGTCTTGAAGATATAAAAACGTGGATGACGTTAAATTTGTTGCTTCTAAATTCAGACAAGACAGAAGTTGTCGTCTTTGGACCGGAGTCTTTAAAAAAGAAACTGCTTAGTCAATCACTTAACCTGGATGGCATTAAATTGACCTCTGATAATAAAGTAAAAAACCTTGGTGTTAACTTTGACCAGGACATGTCATTTAAATCCCATATTAAACAGGTTTCTAGGATTTCCTTCTTTCATCTCTGGAACATTGCCAAAATTAGAAATATCCTATCCAGGAGTGACGCTGAAAAACTAGTCCATGCATTTGTTACTTCAAGGCTGGACTATTGTAATTCTTTACTATCAGGATGTCCACAAAATGCAGTTAAAAGCCTTCAGCTGATTCAAAATGCTGCAGCAAGAGTTCTGATGAAAATTAAAAAGAGAGATCATATTTCTCCTATTTTAGCTTCCCTTCATTGGCTCCCTGTTAAATCCAGAATATAATTTAAAATTATCCTCCTCACATATAAAGCCCTTAATGATCTAGCTCCATCATACATCAGAGATCTGATTGGTCCATATGTTCCTAACAGAGCACTTTGTTCTCAGACTGCAGGTTTACTGGTGGTTCCTAGAGTCTCTAGAAGTAGAATGGGAGGCAGATCCTTTAGTTATCAGGCTCCTCTCCTGTGGAACCAGCTCCCAGTTTTAGTCCGTGAGGCAGACACCCTGTCTACTTTTAAGGCTAGGCTTAAAACTTTCCTTTTTGATAAAGCTTATAGTTAGAGTGGCTTAGTTTATCCTGAGGTATCTTCCTTATTTTTTACCTCCGTCTTCCTCCCTCCCTGTTGGTTTGAGTAAGGAGGAGTCAGGTTTAGCCTAAACCGGCTCAGTTCTGGTTGAGGTCCAAACACACCCTCCATTTCTGCTACCTGTATGACCCCTTCTCTTTTCCAATGGTTATAATCAGTCTGACAGAGGGAGGTATCCCAATCCTTGTGGTGTTTAGTATAACAATGACCATCAGTGGGACCCTTTATGAGGTTCCTTGAGACGATATTGTTGTAAATAAGCGCCATTTAACTAAATAATCTGAACTGAAACTATCTCTGTAGTTATGCTGCTATAGGCTTAGGCTGCTGGAGGACATAACGACCACTTTCACCCTCTTCGCTACATTCTCACACTACTCTCCAATGTTGCATTGTTTGCTGTTATTTCAGCTTTTAACTTTATGTTCTCTCTATTCTCTTCCTAGAAGCTACACCTGGCCTGACTCTGTGTCTATCTGTGACACCTTTCTGGAGAGGGGAATCGTCCGAGCTTCTGCTGGTAACAACTTAATGCTCACCCTCTACAGATGATCCACATGGCCCTGTCTTTCAGTGTTTAACCCTTTCTCTCTCCTAGACATGGCTACTGACTGAGCTTCTACTGTGACAAACTCTATGTTCTCTCTTTCAGACTCTAACCTCGAAAACTGGATCAGAGTTTATCTGTTCTTTCTTTCTAGATTAAGCGACTAAAGGAGCTACATCCATTAACATTTACTTTTCCTTCCCATAGAAAGTACTCCTGGATCAGTGCTTCTTTGTTCTCTTTGTGTCTCTGCTCTGTTCTCTCTAACCTCCAGTCGGTCGTGGCAGATGGCCGCTCACACTGAGCCTGGTTCTGGTTCTGCTGGAGGTTTCTTCCTGTTAAAAGGGAGTTTTTCCTCTCCACTGTTGCTACATGCATGCTCAGTATGAGGGATTGCTGCAAAGTCAACGCCAGTGACTGTCCACTGTCTCTACATGCTCATCCAGGAGGAGTGAATGCTGCAAGTCACTGACTGGATGTAATCTGCTGGGTTTCCTTAGATAGAAAAACTTTTTATCCAATTTGAATAAAAAGCTAACTCTGACTGCACTGTTCAATTGTTAGGATTAATTGGAATGTATGAACCTGCCTTTTGTGAAGAGCCTTGAGAGAACATGTGTTGTGAATTGGCGCTATATAAATAAACTGAATTGAATTGAATTGAATTGAATTGAATTGAATTGAATTGAATTGAATTGAATTGAATTGAATTGAATTGAATTGAATTGAATTGAAAGCAGGATCCAAAACTCAACTGTGAGAATAATAAGAGGAAAAACCAAACACCCCCAAACACCCCCAAATCAAAACAGCTCGGTGGAGTAATCCTTCTGTCGGGGTGTGTGATCACCAGGCTGCTTAATTTTGAAATTTGTCTTCCAGCCTAATGTTTTGAACTGATCATCCAGCAAGATATCTATTTAGTCCAATTTAAACTTAATGACACCAATTGCAAAAATGAAAATCTTCATCTCAGTACTGGTTCTGAGTCGGTCTACATTAGTTAACTATCCGACAAAATAACCAATCCCATTCTGGGAATAAAATTTTGTTTTTGGTCACTGAAATGACTAATTAACACTAAATAAAGAGCTGAACAGTGAAGTTCTACTTAATGAAAAGTTAAAAACTGTAACTGAAAATAGAATTTTAAGCAATATATGAAATAGTTAAAGCACAGGACAAAATGAATGAAGTGAATAAGGAATTATCATTTATTTTCTTTATTTTTGTTTTTAATGATCTGTTGTTGTATTCACTGCATGCTAGGGGGTCCACTGCATGGACAGATGTAAGGTAGTTTGGTTCTCCAAGTCCTCCAAGTCCTGTCCCAGTCTATACTAAACCTCTCAACACTAAAACTCTTGCAAAAGCCTCTCATAGTTTCTCATAAATCATCAAACACAGACAGAGCAACGTTTTTTACGTTTATTACAGTCATTTTCACAACAGGTCACATATTTCGATTTGAAAAATGTAACAAAATCAAGAAAACAACAAGTAAATAACGAATAATGGATATTAGTGTCATATCCAAGCATTGTTTAAGTTCAAAATGATCTCATTTAATTTTTAAGACACTGAAAAGTACATCCAAATATACCCAAATTTTTTCATCCCACACAAGACTTTAAGCTTTTCAAATCAAGTTTAGTTTTTATTTTTATTGGATGGAGTAATGATCATTCAAACCACCAGTATGCAAATGACAGAAAACAAAGAGGTGGCAGATCTGAGTTCAGTTTGTCTCAGACGTTGGCAGCTTTTGGTATTTAGCTTTAGCTCTTCTTGACCGGTAGATGACCACTCCACATGCCAGCAGGCAGCCGACGATGAAGACCAGGTTCAGGCCCAGGTTCAGGCTCGGTCCAGTTGCTAAAATGAAGGGAACACAGTAAAAAGACATGTTGTGCACAGTATAACATGCATTTGTGTATTGTGCACAGTGTGTTACAGGGATGTTCTGCAACAGGTTAAAAAACGAAATACATAAATACAAACATGAATACTAAAAGTAAAAATTGTGTAGTGAAAAAGATGCTCTGCAGTTTAAAGCCATACGGTGAGTTAATTCACAGCATGACGCATAATATATTAAAAAAATTATTGCGTTACATAAATAATGAAATGAGCAGTAAAACCTCTGAAGAAATATTTATTGCAGCCCATAGAACAAGTATTTGATACTCTGTTAATTTTGCAGGTTTTCCCACTTACAAAGCAAGTAGAAGTCTTTAATTTTTATCATAGGTTCTCTTCAACTATGAGTGACGGAATCTAAAACAAAAATCCAGAAAATCACATTGTGTGATCTGTCAGGAATTAATTTGCATGGTGGGTTGCACGTTGGTGCAGTGGGTAGCACTGTTGCCTTGCAGTAAGAAGGTCCTGGGGGTCCAGCTGGGGGTCGTTCTGCATGGAGTTTGCATGTTCTCCCTGTGCATGTGTGGGTTCTCACCGGGTACTCCAGCTTCCTCCCACAGTCTAACTCTCTCTAAATTGCCCTTAAGTGTGTGAATAATGTGTGTTGTTGTTTGTGTGTTGCCCTGCGATGGACTGGCTACCTGTCCAGGGTGCACCCTGCCTCCTGCCCATAGACTGCTGGAGATAGGCACCAGCTTCCCCTCGACCCACTATGGAAGAAGCAGTATAGAAAATGACTGACTAATTTGCATGACATCAGTATTTGATCACCCAACAACCAGTAAGAATCCCAGCTCTCTCAGGCCTGTTGGTAGTTATTTAAGAAGTCCTCCTGTTCTCCACTCATTTCCTGTATTAACTGCAACTGTTTGAACCCCTTATCTGTATAAAAGACACACCCAAATATAAACACTCCAACCTCTCCATAATGGCCAAGACCAGAGAGCTGTGTGAGGACATCAAGGATAAAAAAGCAGACCTGCACAAGGCTGGGATGGGCTACAGGAAAATAGCCAAGCAGCTTGGTGAGAAGGTAAAAACTGTTTTTTCTGTGAGCAATTCCAGAAAATTGAAGAAGTTCAAGATGAAGGTCAATCTCCCTCTGTCTGGGGCTCCATGCAAGATCTCACCTTGTGGGGCATCAATGATCATGAGGAAAGTGAGTGATCCGCCCAGAACTACACGGCAGGACCTAGTCAATGACCTGAAGAGACCTGGGACCACAGTCTCAAAGAAGACCATTAATAACACACTACGCCATGGATTAAAATCCTGCAGCGCACACAAGGTCCCTGTGTTCAAGCCAGCGCATGTACAGGCCCGTCTGAAGTTAGCCAATGGCCAACTGGATGATCCAGAGGAGGAATGGGAGAAGGACATGAGGTCTGATGAGACAAAATACAGCTTTTTGGTCTAAACTCTACTCGGCGTGTTTGGAGGAAGAAGAAGGATGAGTACAACCCCAAGAACTCCATCCCTATCGTGAAGCATGGAGGTGGAAACATCATTCTTTGGAGATGCTTTTCTGCAAATGGGACAGGACGACTGCACCGTATTGAGGGGAGGATGGATGGGTCCATGTATCGGGGCATCTTAGCCAACAACCTACTTCCCTCAGTAAGGGCATTGAACATGGGTCATGGCTGGAGCTTCCAGCAGGACAACGACCCAAAGCACACAGCCAGGGCAACTAAAGAGTGGCTCCGTGAAAAGCATCTTAAGGTCCTGGAGTGGCCTAGCCAGTCTCCAGACCTGAACCCAATCAAAAATGTTTTATAATAAGATAGTTTTAAGTTTTGTTTTTCTGGTGCATCAAACACTTGTCATGCAATAAAATGAAAATTAATTACTTAAACACACAGTGTAATTATCTGGAATTTTGATTTAGATTCCATGACTCACAGTTGAAGAGTGCCTATGATAAAAGTTAAAGACTACAAGCTTCAAGCTTTTCAAGTGGGAAAACCTACAAAATTGGCAGTATATCAAATACTTGTTCTCCCCACTGTACCTACGATTGTTGAGCATACATGGCTAAACTTGCACTCTTACCTTTGGTGTCTGTAGTCCTAACGAGATGCAAAGGCCCCTGGGAAATGGAATGACTGTTCGTTTCAGCATGAGCATCCCTTTTCCTGCGATTGTTCCATGAGTTGGAACTTATGCATCCCTGAGAGCACCGAGTTCCAGGAACCCCGATCTCACACATTAGGACCGAACAGGTGATGTAGACCTGCAGACACCCGGAGGTAAAGTAAGACTTCCTTTTTTTTGTAAATGCAAATAAACAGCCAACATTTGCAAAACATGATCAGCAATATTATATTTGGATTGAAGGCGTTGTGTTCCATGCTTGGCCAAGTACTGAAGTGAAAGGCGGGAGTGGAAAAGCCAGTTTTAAATTGTTTGTTTATTGTGTTGATTCCTCATATTTAGCAGCTGTTAAATATATACAGGGGGTTGTACGGAACACCCCATAGCTGAAGGTCTGTATAAAACCTTACATTAATTTCATCTTCCGGATAACTAAGAGTCTCCACTGTTTTTGCATCGATAAGATAAAACTGACATTGTATTCTAAAACATCAAAGAAGTACGTTTACCTCCTCATAAGCTCCGATGAACTCAAAAGCTTCCATTCCAAATCTAAACTGAGACTTGGAGCTGGGGTAGATTTGCACTGTCCTGTCCTTCACACATCTGAAAATCAATAGTTAAAATGTTTTAGAAAAACAGAAAGACAGCTGGTAGAAACTAGTAAGAAAATTGTACTAATCTGGGAGTTTTTTCTCAGTACCCGTTTTCAACGATAGTGTAGCTGATGCGGGAGTTGGGGTTGCCGTAGGGAGTCGCCCTGCAGGACTCCACAAACAGCTCGGTGTTGGGGATGGATGTGGTAGCCTCAATCTGCATAAAAATCATCTGCTTGAGGTAAACTTCCACTGGGTAGCTGCTGGCATCCACTTGCTCACTGAAACGCTGGCTCTGGAAGAACTCAAACTGGAAATTGAAAGAACCAAAGCCCTTCTCGTTAAAGGCGTACGGGTTTTTGTGTCTAAATCCCAGAGTCAGGTTGGCTCGCTTCGGAAAAGAGCAGGAAAAGGCGATCTCAACATCGTGGTGCCTGGAAATGATTTGATCTGGGTCAGCCGACGTGATCTCATTCCTAAAGTAGATGTTATCATTATCTTCCTGAAAAGACATGAAACAAAAGAGGATTAAACATTCAAAAAGAAAAGTTTGTTGCAGTTATGTGACCAAAAATGCTGTCCTTAAAAATATGCATGACCCTAAAGAAAATAAATCACCCTGATACTGTTGTTTCAGGTGTTTAAAATATTTTAATAAACTTTGGTTCTTTATTGTTTTTTGGCTGTACCTCAACACGGGTCCCACATTCGCCAAGCCCCATGATAGCCACCAAATGGGTTTCGTTGGAGTGACTTTTGAGGTTGCAGGAAGGATCGGTGAAGTCGTTCAGATGCAACTTGTCCTCGTTGCGTCTGATGGTGTAGGTCTTCGCCATTTCCACCTTTATAGTTGTTTCATTGCAGGTCACCACAGCCTCTACAAAGTTCAGATAAATCATCATTATGAGTAGTAAACAATGTGCGTTTGAAAAGGTCTATATATTTATAGTTTATGATTGTCTTTACAACTTAATGTTCTTGATTTACTCAACATGTTGAAGTGAAGTTATAGTATTTAGGAAGTCAGGAATGAATTCTTGGTGGTTTGTACCCAACACCACGTTTGAACACAAGATGGTTCCTAAATAGTTCCTGATCATCTTGGGTTGAAAATCAGTTACTGAATTTAGATATTTCACATAAACTGGTTGTATGGATTCAGAAGGACCATGTGCCGGACACCGGCCCCCCATCCCCTTATGTGCAACCGTTTTTATTCTTTTTTCTCTCTCAGAAATTGTGATAACTATACATTGAAAAGTCAGAAAAGCTGTATGGTGGCGCAGTTGGTAGCACTGTTGCCTTGCAGCAAGAAGGTCCTGGGTTTAATTCCCGTCCAGGGGTCTTTCTGCATGGAGTTTGCATGTTCTCCCCGTGCATGCGTGGGTTCTCACCGGGTACTCCAGCTTCCTCCCACAGTCCAAAGACATGCCTGTTAGGTTAATTGGTCTCTCTAAATTGCCCTTAGGTGTATGAATGAGTGTGTGCATGGTTGTTTGTGTGTTGCCCTGCGATGGATTGGCGACCTGTCCAGGGTGTACCCCGCCTCTCGCCCATAGACTGCTGGAGATAGGCACCAGCTTCCCCGCAACCCACTATGGAATAAGCGGTAGAAAATGACTGACTGACTGAGTCAGAAAAGCTCTTATAAAATAATTTGTTTCATATATAATAAATCAACAAATATCCATGAATTGCAGTTTAATCTGTTCATGTCTTTGTTGGTTCTCTATGATCAACAGAAGAAACAGAAAGAAATTTAAAATCACAAGTTAAACTTTTAAAATGTAGTTGAATCCATCCATCCATTGTCTTCCGCTTATCTGGGGCCCGGTTGTGGGGACAGCAGCCTGAGCAGAGAGACCCAGACTTCCCTGTCCACAGCCATTTGGGCCAGCTCATCCGGGGGAATCCCAAGGCGTTCTCAGGCCCTCCGTCGTGTCCTGGGTCTTCCTCTGGGCCTCCTCCCAGTGGGATGTGCCTGGAACACTTCATTGGGGAGGCGTCCAGGAGGCATCCTAACCAGAGGCCCAAGCCACCTCAACTCTCGACATGGAGAAGCAGCGGCTCTATTCTGAGTCCCTCCCTGATGACTGAGCTTCTCAACCTATCTCTAAGGCAGAACCAGACACACTGCCGAGGAAGCTAATTTCAGCTGCTTCTATCGGGGATCTTGTTCTTTTTGACTCAGCTCTCTCTTCACCACGACAGACCGGTACAGCGCCCGCATCACTGCTGACACAGCACCAATCTGTGTATCGATCTCCCGCTCCATTTTTCCCTCATTCGTGAACAAGACCCCAAGATACTTGAACTCCCCCCACCTCCGACCCAGAGAAAGCACTCTACCCTTTTCTGGCTCAAGACCATGGCCTCGGACTTGGGGGCACTGATTCTCATCCCGGCCACTTCACACTCGGCGGAAAACTGCTCCAGTGAGAGCTGTAGATCAAGAGCTGATGAAGCCAAAAGGACCACACCATCCACAAAAAGCAGAGACACAATCCTAAGGCCACCAAAATGGATCCCCTCAAGACCTTGGTTGTGCCTAGAAATTCGGTGACAAAGAGCAACCTTGCCGGAGTCCAACCCTCACCAGAGTCCGACTTACTGTCGGCAATGCGGACCAAGCTCTGACACCGGTCATACAGGGACCTAACAGCCCGTATCAGAGGGCCTGCTACCCCATACTCCCGGAGTACCCCCCACAGGATTCTCCGAGGGACACGGTCGAACACCGTCTCCAAGGCCGCAAAGCACATGTAGACTGGTTGGGCGAACTCCCATGCACCCTCCATGACCCTGCTTTTGGTGTAGAGCTGGTCCTGGGTTCCATGGCCAGGACAAAAACTACACTGCTCTTCCTGAATCCAAGGTTCGACTATCCGATGGACCCTCCTCTACGGAACCCCCTAATAGGCCTTACCAGGGAGGCTTAAGAGTGTGACTCCCCTATAATTGGAACATACTCTACGGTCCCCTTTTTGAATAGGGGGACCACCACCCCGGTCTGCCAATACAGTGGAACTGCCCCCGATGTCCACGCGATGCTGCAGAGTCACGTTAACCAAGACAACCCTACAACATCCACAGCCTTAAGGAACTCCGGGCGAATCTCAGCCACCCCCGGGGCCTCACCATCGAGGAGCTTTTTAATCACCTCGGTGTCCTCAGCACCAGAGATTGAAGAGCCCGCCCCAAGGTCCCCAGGCTTCGCTTCCTCAGTGGATGACTTGCTGGTGGGATTGAGGAGGTCTCCAAAGTTCTCCGCCCAGCGACCCACCACATCATGAGTTGAGGTCAACAGCAAACCCTCGCCACTGTAAACAGTGTTGTGGTGTACATTTCCCCGGGCACAGAAGTCCAATAACAAAACACCACTCGGGTTCAGAACGGAGGGGACATTCCTCCCAACCCCACCCCTCCAAGTCTCACTGTCATTGCAAACGTGAGCGTTGAATTCCCCCAGCAGAACAAGGGAGTACCCCGAAGGGGCGCTCTCCAACACCCCCTACAAGGACTCCAAAAAGGGTTGGTGACCCATCTCCCCATCCGTAGGCGGAGAGAGGCTACCCTCTCGTTCACCGGGGTGAACCCCAATGTACAGGCGCCGAGATGGGGGGGCAACAAGTATGCCCACCCCAGCTCGGCACCTCTCACTAGGGGCAACTCCAGAGTGAAAGAGTGTCCAACCCCTCTCAAGGAAAATGGTTCCAGTGCCGGAACCGTGCGTCGAGGTGAGCCCGACTATTTCTAGCCGGAACCTCTCTACCTCGCAAACCAACTCAGGCTCATTCCCCCCAGGAGAGGTGACATTCCACATCCCAAGAGCCAGCTTCTGCAGCTGAGGATCAGACCGTCAAGGTCTCCGCAACCAGTAACACATTGCACCCCCCTGTCCCACAGGCCTGGCTCCACACTGGGGCCCCGGTGACCCGCGTCCGGGCAGGGGAACACTGTTTCCATTTGTGGCAATCATCATAAGGGGTCTGTGGGCTGCGCTTTGTCTGATCCCTCACCTAAGACCCCCACCCGTAGGCGGAGGGAGGCTACCATCTCATTCACCGGGGTGAACCCCAACGTACAGGCGACAAGATTGAGGGTAAAAAGTATGCCCACCCCTGCTCGGCGCCGTGTGTCGAGGTGAGCCCAACTATTTCAAGCTGCAACCTCTTTACCTCGCACACCAACTCAGGCTCCTTCCCCACCAGAAAGGAGACATTCCATGTCCAGAGAGCCAGCTTCTGCAGCCAAGGATCAGACTGCCATGGTCTCTGCCTTCGATCACCACCCATACCACATTGCACCCGACCCCTTTGGCCCCTCCCACGGGTGGTGAGCACATCGGAAGGGGGACTCACGTTTCTTCTTCGGGCTGTGCCCAGCCGGGCTCCCTGGGTGAAAGCCCGGCCACCAGGCGCTTGCCAGCGTGCCCCACCTCCAGGCCCGGCTCTACATTGGGGCCCCGGTGACCCGCATCCAGGCGGGGGAACACTGTTTCCATTTGTGGTAAACATCATAAGGGGTCTGTGGGTTGCGCTTTGTCTGATCCCTCACCTAGGACCTGTTTACCTTTGGGTGACCCTACCAGGGGCATAAAGCCCCTGACAACATAGCTCCTACAATTATTGGACACTCAAACCCCACCACCATGGTACAGTGGCAGCCCAGGGAGGGGTAGTTGAATATCAAGGAAAATTCCACAATGTAGAGGAAACATACAGGGGTCGGACAATGAAACTGAAACACCTGTCATTTTAGTGTGGGAGGTTTCAAGGCTAAATTGGACCAGCCTGGTAGCCAGTGTTCATTGATTGCACATTGCACCAGTAAGAGCAGAGTGTGAAGGTTCAATTAGCAGGGTAAGAGCACAGTTTTGCTCAAAATATTGAAATGCACACAACATTATGGGTGACATACCAGAGTTCAAAAGAGGACAAATTGTTTGTGCACGTCTTGCTGGCGCATCTGTGACCAAGACAGCAAGTCTTTGTGATGTATCAAGAGCCACGGTATCCAGTGTAATGTCAGCATACCACCAAGAAGGACGAACCACATCCAACAGGATTAACTGTGGACGCAAGAGGAAGCTGTCTGAAAGGGATGTTCGGGTGCTAACCTGGATTGTATCCAAAAAACATAAAACCACGGCTGCCCAAATCACGGCAGAATTAAATGTGCACCTCAACTCTCCTGTTTCCACCAGAACTGTCCGTCAGGAGCTCCACAGGGTCAATATACACGGCCGAGCTGCTATAGCCAAACCTTTGGTCACTCATGCCAATGCCAAACGTCGGTTTCAATGGTGCAAGGAGCGCAAATCTTGGGCTGTGGACAATGTGAAACATGTATTGTTCTCTGATGAGTCCACCTTTACTGTTTTCCCCACATCTGGGAGAGTTACAGTGTGGAGAAGCCCCAAAGAAGCGTACCACCTAGACTGTTGCATGTCCAGAGTGAAGCATGGGTGTGGATCAGTGATAGTTTGGGCTCCCATATCATGGCATTCCCTTGGCCCAATACTTGTGCTAGATGGGCTGCCAAGGACTACCGAACCATTCTTGTGGACCATTTGCATCCAATGGTTCAAACATTGTATCCTGAAGGCGGTGCCGTGTATCAGGATGACAATGCACCAATACACACAGCAAGACTCGTGAAAGATTGGTTTGATGAACATGCCCTGCACAGTCACCAGATCTAAATATTATTGAGCCACTTTGGGGTGTTTTGGAGGAGCGAGTCAGGAAATGTTTTCCTCCACCAGTATCATGTAGTGACCTGGCCACTATCGTGCAAGAAGAATGGCTTAAAATCCCTCTGACCACTGTACAGGACTTGTATATGTCATTCCCAAGACGAATTGATGCTGTATTGGCCGCAAAAGGAGGTCCTACACCATACTAATAAATTATTGTGGTCTAAAACCAGGTGTTTCAGTTTCAATGTCCAACCCCTGTAGCTGCTAACTATGCTGTCATTCAAGATCTAAAGCTGGATTCACTACATATCTGCTAACCTGAAAGTTTACCCAATTTCTACCTAATGGGACCTATTTAGATTTTTTAAATTTAATGTTAAAACGTAGAGTAACTGACTGAACAAGATATTGATATTAAATGTAGTAACTTGGATAATCTGCATCCTTGACTCACCATGGTGGCCAACATCAACAGTGACACAGCGCAGCTCTGAATGATAGATTCTGTAGAACCTGAATTGCAATAAACAAGAGCAAATGTTTTGAACCAGGGAACACTTTCAATGTTTTCACTTAATGTCTGGCTGTACGGTTAAATATGAAACACACCTAACTGACCTAGACTGTGTTGTCAATACTCACTCATCTATCGCTTCAGACACAAAGCAAATGAGAAAATGATCATCCAGCTCCTCCTCAGTTGGTGTCCACTTTATGATGAAGGTGTCTGTAGAGACTCTCTCCTTTGAAATGCCCTGTGGGCCTGTCACAATCAGGTCTTGAATCCTACAGAGTAACAGAAGGTTTGAAGGGCAGAAGATGGTAAGAAACTCACATTACTATCAAATGAGACCAAGCTGGACAATAATACGCATATGATAAGGTATAAAAAGAACATAGAGAGGGAATAAACAGCAAGAAAAATACTTACGTTGTATACTGAGCTTTAGAACTGACTTTAATTTCAAGAGTGTGGTTGACATAGGCAGGAAGATTTGCTCTATTAGCCGGAGTTGGTGCCAAGAAAATTGGAAAGTAATCACCATCGAGGCATGAAGGAGCATGGTGTGAGTCCACTATAAATTAGGTGACAAATTAATAACAAATAGGGCACTAACTTAAGTAGGTAAGTAAGTAAGCAAGGATAAATGTTACATACCCAGAACAGTGAACTGTAGTGGGAGCACACTTAAGGGACGGATTGTTGGTCGGTAAAACAGTACGTTTGAGGTAGGTGGAGTGGTGGTTAGAGCAGCTGTGGTGGTTTGGAGAGTTGTGGTGGCTGGAGCAGCTTTGGTGGTTGGATACGTTGTGGTGGTTGGTGGAGCTGTGGTGGTGGTGGGAGCAGCTGTGGTGGTTGGAGCAGCCGTGGTGGTTGGATAAGCTGTGGTGGTGGTTGGAGCAGCTGTGATGGTTGGATAAACTGTGGTGGTTGGATAAGCTGTGGTGGTGGTTGGAGCAGCTGTGGTGGTTGGAGCAGCTGTGGTGGTTGGATAAACTGTGGTGGTGGTTGGATAAGCTGTGGTGGTGGTTGGAGCAGCTGTGGTGGTTGGATAAGCTGTGGTGGTTGGATAAGCTATGGTGGTGGTTGGATAAGCTGTGGTGGTGGTTGGATAAGCTGTGGTGGTTGGATAAGCTATTGTGGTTGGATAAGCTATGGTGGTGGTTGGATAAGCTGTGGTGGTTGGAGCAGCTGTGGTGGTTGGAGCACCTGTGGTGGTTGGAGACTCTGCGGTATAAAGACTTCGATGTTTACGTCGTTGTTGCGTGGCTTGACGTTTACGTCGCGTCATTGTTTGGGGCCACTTTGTGGTGTAGGATCCATCGGAGTAAGACAGTGTGATGTCTTTGTTTGGGAAGTCCTCCACCACCAGCTCGACTGGGTAGTATCCATTTTGAGAAGTAACGTTATACGTAAGGGAGCAGGAATTCTGACAAGAGAGAAACATTTCCACACCATTTTATTGTTTTAAATGACTCCATCTATCCACCCATTCTTTTATTTTCTTCTGCTTGATCAAGATCGGTTTTATAAAGGTAACAGGTCAAGGAGGGAAACCGAACCTAGCTCTAGCTTACTGTTTTTCTCATCCAGTTCAAGATCTTTAGCAATATACATGGAGCAACTGATTTTCCTGCCAACAGCATCATGCTTGGCTGCAAAGCACTGCAGTGTATCCAGAATAAGGTTCCTGATTTCCTGTGGTTGTCCTTTCTTTAATTCACTATTAGTCTGACCCCTCCCATGAGACCAGCTTGCCACGAGACAAAAGAGCCTTCAGGATTATTCCATAGATGTACTATAACCACGACACTATGTAAAGATTGAGAGAGTACCACAGAGGGGACATGCACCCACCACATCTAAATATGAAATCTGTTGACTTTGGTCATCATCAGTTGTTTTTAGATATGCTGTACCACAAAGGTTCATACTGACATAAATGTATTACAAATTTACATATTTTAATTAGTCATGAGCTGCTTAAATTACACAGATCTTCAGTTAAATTCCTTCTTCACAAAGGATTTACTGGTGATTTACTTTTTACATCTTGACATTATTTCATAATTTAGTATAAATATATTCTTACCTGATCGAAGGAGAAACCATCAGGAAGGCCGCATATCCCACACTCATATGTACTTGAACTTGTCGGTACTCTGCAACTTACATGGTCACCGTCAGGGTCGATAGGTTTCATACTGAATGATCGAGGGCAGTTACTTGTTACTCTGGAACATGAGACAAACCTCAGTAAGAAATGGCCTGTTGTAGAGATAATAAATCTGAGAGGAAGATAAGATGTAGGCTGATGCTTTGGTTAGAGTTGCCAGTAGTAAATCAACCTTGGTTTGGAGGTTATTTGGCTGTGTCCTGTTTGTCTTTGTCACAGATTCTCCAAAGCTGTTATGAACATATTTTCTGGGCAAAGTCAACAGGTATCAAACAATAAAACTGTAGGGTGTGTGATTAATATGAATTGATATGAATAGGGATGATAAGAGCACCGATGTTTGATGTAAAAAACACCTTTCTTGTCACCAGGCATCCATCTCAGTTTTCAGGGTAAAATTAAACATATTTTATACCATATTCTAAATATAATACCAGTGTTGTTGGGGAGGTTAAGGCTGTATAATTCCTAAACAGTCACAAGCAAACAGGTGAGTATTAATTACCTGAGAATATGAGGAGTGGTAATGACAGGAGGTCTGTTAGATTGCCCCGTATCCGATCGGATTCCCATGTCCACGTGTGTCATCATTCTCCATTCTGAATAATAACCCCTCACATTTGGATACCAGTAACCATTGCCATGATAGTAGTAGTAGCTGTATGGGTATCTGTTAAATGAGAATTTTTAATAAGGACAAAGATGAAGTATTAATAATTCATGTTGTTTGTTTTATTTTTCAGTGAAATTAACGAAAAGTACCATTGAGCAGATTTACAGAACATTTTTTATGTGCTTCCGCTCTACAACCTTTGGATATTTGGGGAAAAGGTAACTGCTTTTTTGTCTTCTTCAGTCTAGCATCCTGACTGATTTAGTCACGACCCATGAATGGAGGCCTTAGTCCATGACGCAGGCTGTCAAGGGATCAAAACCCGGATCAAATCATTTTTCTGTATACTCTTCACTTGCTCACTCCACCCTTTTTCCTGCCATATTTCTTTAGGAAAATATTAAAAATTAAAATGCCTATAAAATACCTCTAAAGTTGCTGGTGGAGTTCAAAAACATAATAGATCTGTCTTAGTGTCAAAGAGAAATCCTGGCATTATGTATAGTGATGATGAGGGAGGAGAAAAAAACAAAAGAACCTCCTGGAAATCTGAGGAAAAAAAAGCAAAAAAAGAGCAATTTGGAGTAAAGGCAAATGTTATTAGGGTTTGTTCAGACTGGCATCCTTACAGCATTTGTTTAGCTATGTCCCTCTGCAGTGGCCATTTGTTTGTTTTAGTAAAAAAAATGGGCAAAATGCAGCCAAAATAAGATTTTGAACACAGGTAAAAATGTATTTGATACAAGTGAAGTTAAGAAACGGTCAAGACTGGGTAGCGTATGTTATCCAATTTAAACAGATTGACCATTTCATTGGGTTTTGATCCATTATTTTTATTACTTGTTTTTATATGATATAACAGCTTTGATTGTGAAGACTGGCTTTAAAAACTGGTACCACTTTACATCCTGGCCTGTATAGAGTTTGCATAATCTCCCGGTGCATGTGTTCTCTCTGAGTACTACAACTGCGTCCCACAGTCCAAAAATATGAATGTTGGGTTAATTGGTCACACTAAAATAGGTGTGAGTTGCCAAGTTGTTTGTCCTGCTTGTCTCTGTGTTGCCTGTTGCTTTGAAACCATTGTTTTCCTGTATTTCCTATTGATTTATTTTAACTATACATGGGACATTCTTTGTCAAGGAAAAGCATAATTTTTAGTATTCAAAGTTGCATTTTTGCTTTCAGCCATTGCAATACACTGTTCATTTCATTTGTAAATCTCTCCAGTGGGTCCTTGTAGATGCATAACAAATTGTGACATCATCATAAAGGAAGCAATGTTACATGCTTCAGTGTTACATGTTTCACACCAGAAAGTTTGGAAGGGGAATATTGATGCCGATTTTACCACTCCTACACTGGGCTGAGCAGCATTCCAGCACTGGGCTTTGGTACCATGACTGCTTTATGTAATATGTCCGGCCACTCCCCTAGATTAAACAAAACCTTTTCTCACAAAGCAGCTTAAACAAACAACCCATACTCTCCATGCCAAATAAATATATAAAACACACCATGTTCAGGTTCTTTGCACACAGAGGGTGGGATGTGTGATGGACAAAAACAGGGCTCCTAACTTGAGAAAAGTGCACACATCACCAAGTTGTGCATATAGGGCTGCTGGGAGACTGACATATTTCCTGAGTTATTCAAACTGCATTTCAAATTAGAAGCTTTGACAATATATTTAGCATCATGGAGGAGGAGCAGATGCAGAAGCTCATTCCGATGTTGATATAATTTAAAAATGTTTGCAGCATGAGTCATAAAAAGAAATTTTAGGCTTCAGAGCCTCGGTGCAGTCAGCTCACACTGATGAGTGTAAAACACAGATTTTACATTTTTTGTGCATGATTCAGTCGGACTCGCTTAGAAATCTGCAGAGCACAGCACCAAGTAAAGAAACCTTTCACTGCATCCTCTCATGTCGCTCATAATCTGCTTAAAACAACAGTACTTCCTCTTTCATAGTGTAAAACTGATTATGGAGGTAGAGGCACAGAAACCTATAGATTCTGACCGCAGGATGCTGTTGATCTGATGTTAGGGGGCCTTCCAAATATCTACATTTATTATTGATACTATTAAAATGACTGAGGTAAAATAAATATGATGCCTGTGAGGTGGAATGTTTCACAAGTCTGAGAGAAGAAAGTTACAAATATGTGTAAATTTAGCAGTATATGAATAAACTTTGATCATATTTAAATTGAGGTTGTTTTTATTTGAGGAAATCCTCCATCTAATATCTCACCTCATTTCAAAGGGAAGGTTGCTGGTTAGCTTTCTAGTTGTTGTCCCCTCATATAGTGACCATGTCAGACCATAAGAACCATGGGTAACAAAATCTACAGAGCGTTCTGTCTCAGTCCCACAGCTGTCAGTCATGCAGGTTCCCTCATCATATGAGTGGTAGGAGAGATAAATGTTGTTTCTCTGTCGAAGCTCCACCTGCAAAATATCAGCATGAACTCTATGGCAAATATTGCTCAGAAAATGTACATTTTAACTGAGAAACGGAAATATTAACATCTGCTAAAGTTATTATTTATGGTACTCACAATACTATAAGTAGCAACTGTAACATAATCAATAGGACGAGTAATCTTTATAATAATCTTCTAATCATTATTGAATTGGATTGCAATACCTTCTGTAACACATATTTTATCTGAGCTTTAAAAGAACAGTAGTAGGACACCGACCTCATAAGTTCCATCTGAATTCCTTCCTTTGGGAGTGAAGATCACTGACCCACCAAAAGAGGCAAAGTAGTGTTGGTACCATGCAGATGCAGCAGTGACCATCAGCAGCAGATGCAGCAGTAGTGTGAGAGAAGCCATCCTGACGAGCAAGTCCATCCCTGCAGAGGGCTGCTTCACTTTTGTAACCTGCGACAATGAGCATCATGAATCACTTACTGAAAGCAGCAGAAATGCAGAACAACCTGTAAGACCTGCCTATATGTTCTAAGAAAACTCTGCAATATGGATTTAGTTTTACTGGAGATTAAATCTGATTTATTGTCTAAAACCCTGATTCCCATCATGGGGATGGGTTAGATGGGGGCGCTAGAGAGCTTAGTTAGCGACTCAATCTGTTTCAGATGTGTACAAGATGATAACCCACTAAATAATGTTTAAAGGTTAAGCCTTAACACATATAACTCCCTTGTCCCATATTTAATAATGGAATTATAATGATACATATATAAAACTACATCTCAATAACTTTTTCAGTCCAATGTATCGTTAAAATGGCATAAATTAGCTCTTATGAAAAAGGTTGAGAACACATCAGTCAGTTTTTGAAGCTTGGGTTCATTTTGAAGTAAAAGAAATTTCAGCAGCTTTCAGTTTGTTTTTAATTCTACAAAGCAGTAAAACATCATGTTCAACGACCCAACTTAATTTTTAGTAAAAGTATCATCTTCTGGAGCTGATTCTGCACTCTTTTTATTAATGAATTATTCTGTGTGTAAACATAGTCGTACTCGTACTCATCGTCTTCTGCTTATCCGGGACATGGTTGCGGGGGAGGCAGCCTAAGCAGAGATGCCCAGACTTCCCTCTCCCTAGGCACCTCCTCCAGCTCTCTTCACCTCTCTTCGCACTCGGCTGAAAACCGCCCTAGTGCATACTGTAGGTCTAGAGGGGGCCAGCAAGACCACATCATCTGCGAAAAGGAGAGAGGACATCCACTGGTCCCCATACTAGGACCAGTGACAAAAAGGCAGACCTGCCAACAAGCACCGGGAACAGGTTTGACGTAATGCCAGCGATGTGATTCAAACCTGCTCTGCTTGTAAAGAGACTGGATGGCCCCTAATAAAGGGCCCCTGGCTCCATACTCCTGCATGGTACCCCACAGGGCACCATGCAGGACATGGTTGAATGCCTTCTCGAGGTCCACAAAACATATGTGGACCAGTTGTGCAAACTCCCATCAGAATCAGAATCAGCTTTATTGCCAGGTTTGTACATACAAACAAGGAATTTGACTCCGGTACACTTTGCTCTTTGGTTTTGTTTTTGCATTACAGAATATACATATTTACAATATACAATATACACATATATAAATAAAAAGGTGCATTTGCAACATCTGTATGCTGTTGTTTTGTACTCTATTAAATGTTCATCAGAGAAACAACCTGGGGGAAGAAACTGTCTCTGTGGCGGCTGGTTTTAGTGAACAGTGCTCTGTAGCGCCACCTGAAGGTAAAGCTCTAAACAGTTTGTGTGCAGGGTGTGTGGGGTCTGCAGAGATTTTAGCAGCTCTTTTCTTGACCCTTGACCTGTATAAGTCCTGGATGGAGGGAAGGTCACCCCTGATTATTCTCTTTGCAGTCCTGATTATTCGTTGCAGTCTGGACCTGTCCTGTTTGGTGGATGATCCAAACCACACTGAGATGGATGAAGACAGGACAGATTGAATGATGGCAGTGGAGAAGATGACCAGCAGCTCCTGTGGAAGGTTGAACTTCTTGAGTTGCCTCAGGAAGTACAGTCTCTGCTGGGCCTTCTTCTGAACAGTGTCTATGTGTGAAGACCATCTCAGGTCCTCAGAGACGGTGGTTCCTAAGAACCTGAAGTGGTCCACGGTCGATACAGTGTTGTTGAGGATGGTGAGGGGGGTGTATGGGGGTGGTGTTCTCCAAAGGTCCACCACCATTTCCACAGTCTTGAGTGGGTTGAGTTCAAGGTAGTTCTGACTGCACCAGTGTACCAGCTGATCCATCTGCTGTCTGTATGCAGTGGCCCACAGGGAGAGGTGGGGGGCCGGAGTGGGTTTGCTTGTCGCCCCCCAGCTTAGACGTCTCGTGTTGGGGTTTACCCTTGTGGTTGAGAGGGTCGCATCCCTGCACCTTCGGGTCGGAGGGAGGTCTATGACTGTTGTTTCAGCCTGCGGGCTGAGCAGCAGCAGTGGCGCAAAGTACTCAGCCTTTTTGACATTCCTATCAGGGGTACTAGAGTGTGCCGTCTCTGGGACTCTGTCATTCTGCTGGGAGACTTCAACAGTCACTTGGAAAACGACAGTGACACCTGAAGGGGTGTGACTGGGAGGAATGGCCTCCCCAATCTGAACCCGAGTGCTGTTTCATTATTGGACTTCTGCGCCAGTCACAGATTGTCCATAATGAACACAATTTTCAAGCATAAGGGTGTTCATCAGTGCACTTGGCACCAGGACACCGTAGGCTGGAGGTCAATGATCGACTTTGTGGTCATGTTTTCGGACCTTAGGCCACATGTCCTGGACACTTGGGTGAAGGGAGGGGCTGAGCTATTCACTGATCACCACCTGGGGGTGAGTTGGAGACGCTGGAAGAGGAAGAAGCTGGACAGACTTGGCAGGCCCAAGCGTATAGTGGCTGTGTTCTGGGAATGTCTGTCCGAGCCCACAGCCAGGGATATATTCAACTCCCACCTCCGGGAGAGCTTTGACCATATTCTGAGGGAGGTTGGAGACATAGGGTCAGAGTGGACTATGTTAGGGAAGTGAGGGATGCTGTCAAACTGCTGAAGAAATCCTATTGGTTATTGTTGGCTTGTGGGACTTCTGAGGTGGCTGATGGGTACCGTGAAGCCAAGCGTCCCATGGCTTGGGTTGTGGCAGAGGCAGAGGCCTGGGTTCGGTGAGGCCATGGAGAAGGACTACCCGTCGGCCTCAAAGCCATTTTGGTGGTGTAGTGGTGACCCCTTCGGTCCCTCTCCACACGAAGGGGGACCATAGAATGTGTTCCAACTACAAAGGGACCACACTCCTCAGCCTCCCTGGTATGGCACATGTCAGGGTGTTGGAGAGGAGAGTCTGGCCAGTAGTTAAACTTTGGCTTCAGGAGGAGCAGTGTGGTTTTCGGCCCAACCGTGGAACACTGGACTAGCTTTACACCCTCTACAAAGTGCTCGAGGGTTCATGGGAGTTTGCTGAAGTGGTCCACATGTGTTTTGTGGACATGGGGAAGGCCTTCGACTGTGTCCCTTGTGGTGTGCTGTGTGGGGCTGTCCAGGAGTACGGAGTCTGGGGCCCTTTATTAGGGGGCATCCGGTTTCTGTACAAGCAGAGCAGGAGTTTGATTCACATTGCCAGCACTAGTTAGTTGAGGTGGCTAAGCCCTGCGATGGACTGGCGACCTGTCCAGGGTGTACCCCGCCTCTCGCCCATAGACTGCTGGAGATAGGCACCAGCTCCCCCGCGACCCACTATGGAATAAGTGGTAGAAAATGACTGACTGACTGACTGCCAGCACTAAGTCAGACCATGCTGGACTCAAACAGGGCTGCCCTTTGTCACCAGTCCTGTTCATAACTTTCATGGACAGGATTTCTAGGCGCAGCCAAGGGCTGGAGGGGGTCTGGTTTGGGGACCAGAGGTTTTTGTCTCTTCTATTTTCAAAGCAAAGCTCTGGATTTACCAGTCAGACTACATTTCTACTGTCACCTAGGGGCATGAACTTTGGGTCATGACCGAAAGAACAAGATCCCGGATACAAGCAAGATGAAATTAGCTTCCTCCACCAGGTGGCTGAACACTACTTTAGAGATAGGGTGAGGAGCTCGACCATCCAGGAGGGTTCGGAGTAGAGCTGCCGCTCCTCCACATCAAGAAGAGTTAGTTGAGGTGGCTCAGGCACCAGTGTTGGATGCCTCCTGCACACCTTCGCTGGGAGGTGTTCCAGGCACGTCCCACTGGGAGAAGGCCCAGGGGACGGCCCAATACACGCTGGAGGGACTATGTCTCTTGGCTGGCCCGGGAAAGCCTTGGGCTCCCCCCAGAGGAGCTGGAGAAGGTGTCTGGGGAGAGGGACGTCTGGGCGTCTCCACTAAGTCTGCTGCCCCCGCAACCCGGTCCTGAATAAAGTGGAAAAATCTATTATTAATGGCAGTTAATTAATTGTAATTATTAAGTGCTGTTAGCCCAATAATCACAACCCCAAAGTGTATCACTAATATATATTCATATGGAATGATTTTTGGTTAGAACATAATAATTATGAATAATGATTTTTAATTATAAGTTTTGAAAAATATTTGAAATCAAATAATCATAAATCCTTATACCATCAACCTCCTCCACAAGCTCAGGGTGCGCTGTACCGGGCGACATATCATTTCTGTAAATTTTATGTAATGTGAAATTTCATCTCATGTCTTTCATGCTGCCTGTATTATTATCCGATGACTTTCAATTAATTTTTTGAGTCATTGAGCTTTATATTTATTTAATTTTCCCTCTTGCTAATCAAAACTGCAGACTGAATGTCTCCCTGCGGGCAAGAAGGCATAAGTCTTCAACTTGGATCCACTGCGTTCCAACAGTCGAATACCCGCCGATTGAGTGCAACAAAGTTAAGTATTGATCTGCGCGCTCATATAATCCAGCGTTCCTACAAAAAGAGAGTGATTAAGTATAAGCATTGTTTGACCTTTCTTTCTGAGGCCTACAGAAGCAACCAAAAAATGTCCAGCACAGACGCTTTCTCTAAGTAAAGAGCTTTTCCCCCGGCCTGAGAGAGGACATTGTAGGTGCCACCAGCCTCCCATCTTTTCTTCAGAACGGTTCACGTAAGAGGTGGTGTTTGGGCTGAGAAAATTTGTTTAGAATTAAATAATCTAAACAATGTTTTTATCATGACGTGTGGTTTTGTTTGTGTTGAGAAAACTCAGCTATTCAAGTGATAGCAGGTTATCTGTCCAGCTAACATGAACAGACATTTCAGCCTGAGGCTAATTATTTGTTCTGCATTGTGGTTTAAAGTTAAGACAAACTTTATAAAGAATTTTTTTTTAAACACAGATCTGATTCCCATTCAAAATAATATTTTCTTAAATATTATTTTACTGAATGTGACAGCTATATAAACAACACTGAGGATTAATTTTTCAGAAGGTTGGTTTTTATTCAGCAAATCATAAAATAATTTTTTAGCAGCTTTTCTGATCTTGCACTGTAATTGGTGGTTTAAAGGTATACCAATTGTTGTTCTAAGTTAGTTCTAAGACTAACTTCACCTAATATCCACATTCCTCAAGATTATCCTTGGTTATTAAACATAGATAACATTGAAGGGTAATGTTGCATCACTCCACTGGCCATGGTTAATGTTGGGGATTATGATTATTGATTGATTAACCTTGATCAATAATTATAATCAAAAATCATAATTTGACAAAATTAACTTCTTAACCCCGCAACCCACTATGGAATAAGCGGTAGAAAATGACTGACTGAACTTCTTAACCAAAATCTTCATTTATGAATCGAGACCAGAGATGTTTCTGGTGTTGTAATTGTGGCTCAACGCCTTTGACAATTACAACTGTCAAATACTCCGTAATAATTAATAACTATTGCCGGAGATGTCACTGTTTAATCAACCGTTTCTGCTGAAACTTGTGGAACTTTTAACCTTATCTTGACTGAAGAATAACTTTTGCACACAATGAACACAAAACGCTCTCTTTTTATCTATGTGAATATTTATTAATCTTCACCTACTCAACATGCATGAGCGAGGAAAGGTGGAAAGGGGTTAATTGTGCGTCCACAATTAACTTCAGGAAAAACGGTCAGTCTTCGTCTTCTGGCCTTCTTGTCGAGAAGGGAAAGTATGATCTGACCATCAAAAGTCGACTTTGGGATGAACACGGTAGCGGTTCGACTCCTCGAAACTCCGTGTTCTTAGTTATGTGTTAAGCTCACGTCTTCGATCGGCAAAGGGAAATTTCTGGCCTTCCTAGTCCAGAAACCTCAGTTATGAATTGTTCGTTGTCCAACGAGAGAGAATGAATGAACTTCCAGGAGCTCTTCTCTTGAAGTGGCGCACTTCAGTCGCTCGTCCGGTCTCTAGCAGAAGGCGGCGTGTTCAAAACGGATGCCTTCCTATATAGCGTCTTGTGACGTCAGACTTGGGACGCTCGTCATATCCGTCGCAATGCTCGATGGGATATGTAGGAGCGGCTGTCCTGGATACTGAAATGGCCGATGCCATTGGAGAGGCACAGTGACGTCCAACAACGTACAGATAGTCCAATACTCAGCAAACAAGTGGTCCAACAGTTAATAACCATGTTTGATTCACTTGTTCCTTCGTTTGTATACAATTCATTGGCTTTTTCTTGTTCTTTAAATTTGCTCGGTAGATTTAGTTGAATTGTTCTAGTATAGTAAAGAGTTAGTTTATTGAAATATGTTTGACTTGAGTTGAATTGAGTTAAATTATTTGTGTTACTAAATTCTTGAATTTTAAGAAATTGTGTGAATATTTTCCATTTGTGTGCAGAGTTTAGCTGTTCAGTAATGCCAGAGCTCGTTTTATCCTTTTCTCTTTTGTCCAAATACCCCTGTCATATTGGACTGGTGTTCACCAGACAACACTTAACAGGCCCTATTATTATTTATTTAAACAACAAAATAAAATGATTATAATAATAATTACAACAAAGGCGAACATAAAGTTGTTCCCCTCCAGGAAGCTGTCAGCTCTGAACACAGAGCCAGGCCTGGTGTAGCTTCTAGGCAGAGAAAAAACAGAGAGAAAACAAGTTGAAACAACAGAAAATAACGCAAAACTGGAGAGTAGTAGGAGAATGTAGCAGAGTGAGGGAAAATGGTAATTATGTTACATTCCCCTCTTTTAAAAAGTCATTAACTTCCTAAATTTAGATCTAATGATTAATGATTGCTCTTCATGGAGTTTGCATGTTCTCCTCATGCGTGTGTTCTCTCCAAGTACTCCAGCTTCTTCCCACAGTCCAAAAACACTGTTTGTTTAAATAGTCTCTCTAAATTGTTCTTTGTAGTGAATATGTCTAAATCCTGGGTCTAACTGCTAAATGTTAAATGGTAACATGGCCTGTACTTGTACAATGCTTATCAAGACTGAGGACCCCGAAGTGCTACAATAAGTCATCCATCCATTTATTCACACATTTATACACTGATAGCGGTATGCTACATTGTAGCCACAGTTGCCCTGGAGCAGACTGACAGAAGTGAGGCTGCCATAAAATCGGTCCCACTGGGCTCTCTGACCACCATCAGCAGGCAAGGTGGGTGAAGTGTCTTACCCAAAGACACAATGACTGAGACGGACGGAGCGGGAGATAAACCGCCAACCTACCGGTTACAGGGCGATGCCTAAGCCTCTCATAGTTGCTCAGAAATCATCAAACCCAGAAAGAGTAAAATTTTCAGCTGCTTATAAACTTTTTATTACAGCCATTTTGACAGCAGGTCATATATTTAGATTTGAAAAATGCAATAAAATCAAGAAAAATACAACAAGTAAGTAACTTCTAACGAATCATGGATATTACTGTCATATAGCCAAGCATTGTTTAAGTTCAAAATGCTCTAAATTAAGTTTTTAGGACACTGAGAAGTACATCCAAAGATACCCAAATCTTTTCATCCCACACAAGAGTTTAAGCTTTTCAAATCAAGTTTAGTTTTTATTTTTACTGGATGGAGTAATGATCATTCAAACCACCAGTATGCAAAAGAGTTGGCAGATCGGAGTTCAGTCTGTCTCAGACGTTGGCAGCTTTTGGTATTTAGCTTTGGCTCTTCTTGACCGGTAGATGACCACTCCACATGCCAGCAGGCAGCCGACGATGAAGACCAGGTTCAGGCCCAGGTTCAGGCTCGGTCCAGTCGCTAAAATGGAGGGAACACAGTAAAAAGCCATGTTGTGCACAGTATAACATGCATTTGTGTATTGTGCACAGTGTGTTACAGGGATGTTCTGCAACAGGTTAGAAAACGAAATACATAAATACAAACATGAATACCATAAGCCATATGGTGAGTTAATTCACAGCATGATGCATGATATATTTAAAAAAATTGTAAGTTACATAAATAATTAAATGAGCAGTAAAAACTCTGAAAAATATTTAATGCGGTAAAATAGTCTTTTGTGTCCATCATATTTACCTACGATTGTTGAACATACTTGGCTAAACTTGCACTCTCACCTTTGGTGTCTGTAGTCCTAACAAGGTGCAAAGGCCCCTGGGAAATGGAGTGACTTCTTGTTTCAGCTGGAGCATCCCTTTTCCTGCGATTGTTCCATGAGTTGGATCTTATGCATCCCTGAGAGCACCGGGTTCCACGAACGCCGATCTCACACAGGAGGACCGAACAGGTGATGTAGACCTGCAGACACCCGGAGGTAAAATAAGACTTCTTTTTTTTTGTAAATCCAAATAAACAGCCAACATTTGCAATACATGATCATCAATATAATATTTGTCTTGAAGACATTGGGTTCCATGCTTGGCCAGTAGGTGTTACTGTATTTGCATGTGTTGAAGTCAAATGTGTTGGGGTGGAAAAGCCAGTTTTAAATTATTTGTTTATTGTGTTGATCCCCTCCCTGGGCTGACACCTTACCGTGGGGTTTTAGTGTCCCAATGATCGTAGGAGCTATGTTGTCAGGGGCTTTATGCCGCTGGTAGGGTCACTCAAGGTAAACAGGTCCTAGGTGAGGGATCAGACAAAGCGCAACCCACAAACCCCTTATGATGTTTACCACAAATGGAAACAGTGTTCCCCCGCCTGGATGCGGGTCACCGGGGCCCCAATGTAGAACCGGGCCTGGAGGTGGGACACGCTGGCGAGCGCCTGGTGGCCGGGCTTTCACTGGCTGGACACAGCCCGAAGAAGAAACGTGAGTCCCCCTTCCGATGTGCTCACCACCCGTGGGAGGGGCCAAAGGGGTCGGGTGCAATGTGGTATGGGTGGTGATCGAAGGCAGAGACCTTGGCAGTCTGATCCTTGGCTGCAGAAGCTGGCTCTCTGGACGTGGAATGTCTCCTTTCTGGTGGGGAAGGAGCCTGAGTTGGTGTGCGAGGTAAAGAGGTTGCAGCTTGAAATAGTTGGGCTCACCTCGACACACGGCTCTGGCTCCGGAACCAGTCTCCTTGAGAGGGGTTGGACTCTGTTCCACTCTGGAGTTGCCCTCGGTGAGAGGCGCCGAGCAGGGGTGGGCATACTTTTTACCCCCAATCTTGTCGTCTGTATGTTGGGGTTCACCCCGGTGAATGAGAGGGTAGCCTCCCTCCGCCTATGGGTGGGGGGATGGGTTCTGACTGTTGTTTGTGCTTAAACACCAAATAGCATTTCATATGTTGTGGAATTTTCTTATCAAAGTGGGTAGAAGTTGACTCATAACAAGAGAAAATCCGGACTTTGTCTTAATAAGTTTTATTCAAAGGCGTTCAGCGTTTGAAGACCCTGACACTGAGGTTAGTCAGTGAAACAGAGCCCCGATCAACATTTACACACAGTATTTATACCAGAACATGACAGTGTTATCTCAACTGCAAAGAGTCTGTGTTTTACGACCCTAGACCCTTCTCGGGTTCAAAGGTGACAAGGTTACCTAGGAACAACCATCTACTCTCCCAAAGGCATCACCCTAAAAAATGGCCTTAACCATTAAACTTCTAATAATGACTTTTACAGCTTTCTCCAATAACACAGAGGTTCAGGGGAGTGAGGTAACCCAAAGGTCATACATTGTGGAATGCCTACTGAAAGAATTTCCATCACACATACTACCCACCCTTTGTGGAGTCCTTGGAGGGTGTGTTGGAGAGCCCCCCTCTGGGGGACTCCCTTGTTCTACTGGGGAACTTCAACACTCATGTTGGCAATGACAGTAAGACCTGTTAAATATATACAGGGGGTTGTACGGAACACCCCATAGCTGAAGGTCTGTATAAAACCTTACATTAATTTCATCTTCCGGATAACTAAAAGTCTCCACTGTTTTTGCCTCGATAAGATAAAACTGACATTGTATTCTAAAACATCAAAGAAGTACGTTTACCTCCTCATAAGCTCCGATGAACTCAAAAGCTTCCATTCCAAATCTAAACTGAGACTTGGAGCCGGGGTAGATTTGCACTGTCCTGTCCTTCACACATCTGAAAATCAACAGTTAAAATGTTTTAGAAAAACAGAAAGACAGCTGGTAGAAACTGGCAAGAAAATCGTACTAATCTGGGAGTTTTTTCTCAGTACCCGTTTTCAATGATAGTGTAGCTGATGCGGGAGTTGGGGTTGTCGTAGGGAGTTGCCCTGCAGGACTCCACAAACAGCTCGGTGTTGGGGATGGATGTGGTAGCCTCAATCTGCATGAAGATCATCTGCTTGAGGTAAACTTCCACTGGGTAGCTGCTGGCATCCACTTGCTCACTGAAACGCTGGCTCTGGAAGAACTCAAACTGGAAATTGAAAGAACCAAAGCCCTTCTCGTTAAAGGCGTACGGGTTTTTGTGTCTAAATCCCAGAGTCAGGTTGGCTCGCTTCGGAAAAGAGCAGGAAAAGGCGATCTCAACATCGTGGTGCCTGGAAATGATTTGATCTGGGTCAGCCGACGTGATCTCATTCCTAAAGTAGATGTTATCATTATCTTCCTGAAAAGACATGAAACAAAAGAGGATTAAACATTCAAAAAGAAAAGTTTGTTGCAGTTATGTGACCAAAAATGCTGTCCTTAAAAATATGCATGACCCTAAAGAAAATAAATCACCCTGATACTGTTGTTTCAGGTGTTTAAAATATTTTAATAAACTTTGGTTCTTTATTGTTTTTTGGCTGTACCTCAACACGGGTCCCACATTCGCCAAGCCCCATGATAGCCACCAAATGGGTTTCGTTGGAGTGACTTTTGAGGTTGCAGGAAGGATCGGTGAAGTCGTTCAGATGCAACTTGTCCTCGTTGCGTCTGATGGTGTAGGTCTTCGCCATTTCCACCTTTATAGTTGTTTCATTGCAGGTCACCACAGCCTCTACAAAGTTCAGATAAATCATCATTATGAGTAGTAAACAATGTGCATTTGAAAAGGTCTATATATTTATAGTTTATGATTGTCTTTACAACTTAATGTTCTTGATTTACTCAACATGCTGAAGTGAAGTTATAGTATTTAGGAAGTCAGGAATGAATTCTTGGTGGTTTGTACCCAACACCACGTTTGAACACAAGATGGTTCCTAAATAGTTCCTGATCATCTTGGGTTGAACATCAGTTACTGAATTTAGATATTTCACATAAACTGGTTGTATGGATTCAGAAGGACCATGTGCCGGACACCGGCCCCCCATCCCCTTATGTGCAACCGTTTTTATTCTTTTTTCTCTCTCAGAAATTGTGATAACTTCACATTGAAAAGTCAGAAAAGCTCATATAAAATAATTTGTTTCATATATAATAAATCAACAAATATCCATGAATTGCAGTTTAATCTGTTCATGTCTTTGTTGGTTCTTTATGATCAACAGAAGAAACAGAAAGAAATTTAAAATCACAAGTTAAATTTTTTAAATTTAGTTGAATATCACGGAAAATACCACAATGTAGAGGAAACATAGCTGCTAACTATGCTGTCATCCAAGATCTAAAGCTGGTTTCAGCAAATTTCTGCTAACCTGAAAGTTTACCCAATTTCTACCTAATGGGACCTATTTAGATTTTTTAAATTTATTGTTAAAACGTAGAGTAACTGACTGAACAAGACATTGATATTAAATGTAGTGACTTGGATAATCTGCATCCTTGACTCACCATGGTGGCCAACATCAACAGTGACACAGCGCAGCTCTGAATGATAGATTCTGTAGAACCTGAATTGCAATAAACAAGAGCAAATGTTTTGAACCAGGGAACACTTTCAATGTTTTCACTTAATGTCTGGCTGTACGGTTAAATATGAAACACACCTAACTGACCTAGACTGTGTTGTCAATACTCACTCATCTCTTGCTTCAGACACAAAGCAAATAAGAAAATGATCATCCAGCTCTTCCTCAGTTGGTGTCCACTTTATGATGAAGGTGTCTGTAGAGACTCTCTCCTTTGAAATGCCCTGTGGGCCTGTCACAATCAGGTCTTGAATCCTACAGAGTAACAGAAGGTTCGAAAGGCAGAAGATTACAAGAAACTTCCATTACTATCAAATGAGACCAAGCTGGACAATAATACGCATATGATAAGGTATAAAAAGAACATAGACAGGGAATAAACAGCAAGAAAAATACTTACGTTGCATACTGAGCTTTAGAACTGACTTTAATTTCAAGAGTGTGGTTGACATAGGCAGGAAGATTTGCTCTATTAACCGGAGTTGGTGCCAAGAAAATGGGAAAGTAATCACCATCGAGGCATGAAGGAGCATGGTGTGAGTCCACTATAAATTAGGTGACAAATTAATAACAAATAGGGCACTAACTTAAGTAGGTAAGTAAGTAAGCAAGGATAAATGTTACATACCCAGAACAGTGAACCGTAGTGGGAGCACACTTAAGGGACGGATTGTTGGTCGGTAAAACGGTACGTTTGAGGTAGGTGGAGTGGTGGTTAGAGCAGCTGTGGTGGTTTGGAGAGTTGTGGTTGTGGGGGCTGGAGCAGCTGTGGTGGTTTGTGGAGTTGTGGTTGTGGGGTCTGGAGCAGCTGTGGTGGTTTGTGGAGTTGTGGTTGTGGGGTCTGGAGCAGCTGTGGTGGTTTGTGGAGTTGTGGTTGTGGGGTCTGGAGCAGCTGTGGTGGTTTGTGGAGTTGTGGTTGTGGGGTCTGGAGCAGCTGTGGTGGTTTGTGGAGTTGTGGTGGTTGGAGCAGCTGTGGTGGTTTGTGGAGTTGTGGTTGTGGGGTCTGGAGCAGCTGTGGTGGTTTGTGGAGTTGTGGTTGTGGTGTCTGGAGCAGCTGTGGTGGTTGAGGCAGCTGTGGTGGTCAATGTGTCAGAAGTGGTGGTGGCTTGACGTTTACGTCGCGTCATTGTTTGGGGCAACTTTGATGTGTAGGATCCATCGGAGTAAGACAGTGTGATGACCTTCTTTGGGAAGTCCTCCACCACCAGCTCGACTGGGTAGTATCCAGTTTGAAAAGTAACATTATATGTAAGGGAGCAGGAATTCTGACAAAAGAGAAACATTTCCACAACATTTTATTGTTTTAAATGACTCCATCTATCCACCCATTCTTTTATTTTCTTCTGCTTGATCAAGATCGGTTTTATAAAGGTAACAGGTCAAGGAGGGAAACCGAACCTAGCTCTAGCTTGTTGTTTTTCTCATCCTGTTCAAGATCTGTAGCAATATACATGGAGCAACTGATTTTCCTGCCAACAGCATCATGCTTGGCTGCAAAGAACTGCAGTGTATACTGAAGGTCGGCTTGAGGACACCAAAGGAACCAGACCAGGTCTGGTTTAGTAGGTCTGATGTCCTTTCGCCGGAGCTTGCATGATACTAAGCACACTTACGTCATGCTTGAACATTGTTTAATGCATAATGCCTTTTGAGCAGGTAGTGGGACTGTGGAAAAGTTTCCAGTTGCTTCTTTGGGCTGAGCCTAGCTAATCACCCAGGGCCTTCCTTTCTGGCTTTGGGATAGTGCTCCCTATCCAGAATAAGGTTCCTGATTTCCTGTGGTTGTCCTTTCTTTAATTCACTATTAGTCTGACCCCTCCCATGAGACCAGCTTGCCACGAGACAAAAGAGCCTTCAGGATTATTCCATAGATGTACTATAACCACGACACTATGTAAAGATTGAGAGAGTACCACAGAGGGGACATGCACCCACCACATCTAAATATGAAATCTGTTGACTTTGGTCATCATCAGTTGTTTTTAGATATGCTGTACCACAAAGGTTCATACTGACATAAATGTATTACAAATTTACATATTTTAATTAGTCATGAGCTGCTTAAATTATACAGATCTTCAGTTAAATTCCTTCTTCACAAAGGATTTACTGGTGATTTACTTTTTACATCTTGACATTATTTCATAATTTAGTATAAATATATTCTTACCTGATCGAAGGAGAAACCATCAGGAAGGCCGCATATCCCACACTCATATGTACTTGAACTTGTCGGTACTCTGCAACTTACATGGTCACCGTCAGGGTCGATAGGTTTCATACTGAATGATCGAGGGCAGTTACTTGTTACTCTGGAACATGAGACAAACCTCAGTAAGAAATGGCCTGTTGTAGAGATAATAAATCTGAGAGGAAGATAAGATTTAGGCTGATGCTTTGGTTAGAGTTGCCAGTAGTAAATCAACCTTGGTTTGGAGGTTATTTGGCTGTGTCCTGTTTGTCTTTGTCACAGATTCTCCAAAGCTGTTATGAACATATTTTCTAGGCAAATGCCTAGAGGGAGGATTTCCTGCTTGATCAGCTATAGATTTAATCTATGATGTTTTGAGGTCATGTGCCAATCTGTGGTTGGCTTTAAGCTGAGAAATATTGCAGGTTCTTGAGCAAGATGCAGCTGCATGAAAATTTAAGCTAAAGACTGTTGTCCTGAGCTGAAAAGGGTGGATTGAGTCTTGTGGTGGTCAAATGAAGTGCTGAGTAGCTGCAGAAGAAACAGATTTCTAAAAAAGTCAAGAATTTACTGTCAGTTTACTACCCAATTTAAAATCCAGCCATCCCTTATGGCCATCAGACATAGGTAAGAATGAAACAGTGGGATTGTAAATTAAAATGGCTGAAAGAAGCTCCCTCCAGAGGCTTGAGTTGTTCTCAGGATGTTTCCAGGAGGTCTTATAAGGAAAGTGCTTCTAGAAAACATACCATTAGATTGATGGATAAATAATTTAAACACAGTTCAAAGTAAATATCAAACAATAAAACTGTATGGTCCTAAACAGTCACAAGCAAACAAGTGAATATTAATTACCTGAGAATATGAGGAGTGGTAATGACAGGAGGTCTGTTAGATTGCCCCGTATCCGATCGGATTCCCATGTCCACGTGTGTCATCATTCTCCATTCTGAATAATAACCCCTCACATTTGGATACCAGTAACCATTGCCATGATAGTAGTAGTAGCTGTATGGGTATCTGTTAAATGAGAATTTTTAATAAGGACAAAGATGAAGTATTAATAATTCATGTTGTGTGTTTTATTTTTCAGTGAAATTAACAAAAAGTATCATTGAGCAGATTTACAGAACGTTTTTCTGGTGGTATGAGGGATGGGCAAAGGTAAAGGCTTTTATGTCTTCTTCAGACTAGCATCCTGATTGATCTGGTCATCTTTTGCCCAGAGGTTGGCATTGAGCTGTGATCCCCTTGAAACATGGGGAAAAGGGCACACACCTCCTAATTGTGCATACAGTGTAAAGTTACTGGAGTATGGGGTAAGAACGCTGTCAAAAACACTGTGTATGTAAAGAGGGAAATGTGTGCATATTAGTCAATAGTTGTGCATAAGTAAAATCCAAAAGAGGTATTGTATATTTTCTCTATAAGAATACAAAATAAAATGTTACAGCTTCAAGAAATTACAAACACAAGGTTCAAGTTTACAGTTGTGATTCATTCTTTATGAATACAATATGCTATAACAGTTTATGAATACGATTTCTTTTCTATGAGAATACGGATCTACAGCACTCGTACATCACGTGACACCAAGTCTTTTGGCGCTAGTGCTGCTTCTTCTTCCCTTCTTCTGCTGGCGGTTCGCAACAAATTCAGAGGTGCATACCGCCACCTACTGTACATCATTGTATAACTCCACCCACTATATTCTGTTTTAGTTTTGTATTTCATGAAAATAAGAACAATGCTTTATTTATAATACTCTTGATTCCCCCCTATCTCCCCTCTGTTCCTAATATTCCTTTTAGACTGAATTATCTCCCATTCCGGCACTATACGTTTACTGGCGGTGAGGAGTGTGACATCGCATGCGCAACGCGAATCGATTAACTCTGTGGTCCACTAACCAGCCTGAGATCACGTGACGCCAAGTCGCTCATGTAAATTCGTATTCTCATAGAAAAGAAATCGTATTCATAAACTGTTATAGCATATTGTATTCATAAAGAATAAACCACAACTGTAAACTTGAACCTTGCGTTTGTAATTTCTTGAAGCTGTAACATTTTATTTTGTATTCTTATAGAGAAAATATACAATACCTCTTTTGGATTTTACTTATGCACAACTATTGACTAATATGCACACATTTCCCTCTTTACATACACAGTGTTTTTGACAGCGTTCTTCCCCCATACTGGAGGGTGAGTTTTTCAAGCTCAAAAACAAAATAGATCTGTCGTAGTGTTAAAGAGAAACCCTGGCATCATGTGTAGTGATAAAGAGGGAGGATGAAAACCAAAAGTAAAAACCAAAAGTACCTCCTGGAAATCTGAGATGAGCAAAAAAAGGGCACTTTGACATAAAGGCAAATGTTATTAGGGTTTGTTCAGACTGGCATCCTGACGCATTTGGTCACAAGTGGATAGCTTGAAGTAACAGTATATAACAGTAACAGTGAAAACTGTTACTGTTATAAAAACTTCTTAAACAAATTTAACAAGTAGGTTAATTTACAAGTAGGGTAGCCCAGCCCCAGCGCCTGAACCTGAACCTGGGCTGGGCTACCCTGGGCTGGCACCTGAAACTGAGCGACCCCGGCCCGGACCCCGACCCACCGCCCTGACCCCGCTCCCCAACAACCCCCATCTTCATCTGGAGAGGGTGCCATGTACCAAAGAGAAGTCTACATGGTCCAAACTAGCCCACCAACCAGAGCCGCCACAGGATGAAACAATCCCAACCCCCCAATGAATTCTGATCCTAACCCCATGAGCCTCCCACCCTCAATGAACCCCAACATGAATTTCTCCACAGGGCCACCCCCATCCAGGACACAGATATCAAACACATGCCCCCATCACTAATACTTTCTTATTTCGATTATGCATCCGTTTTTTGGTCAAACACAAGTCAAACTAATTTGCACAAGTTGCAAGTTGCTCAAAAGGCAGCAAGAATGTTTTGGGGTTGCCCATATAGAACTAATGTAATGACAATGCATGATAGTTTGGCGTAGCTTGCAGTCAAATGCAGAATGAAGTATTTTCTAGTGACATTTATTAGGAATGTTATTTTACAAAAATACTTAAAACTATTTAGTGTCAGTTGTAATTTCTTTCAGATGTTCACAATTATAGTACACGTCAGACCAGTGAAACAAGGTGTGTGTTTCCCCGTTAATAAATACAGAGAGCTGTGTTTTACAGAGCCATGTTTGCATGAAATGCATTCCCTGGATTTCTGATGCCAAATAACAATACATGAAAATTAATTCTGAACAGTATTAAGTAATTGTGAGCAGTAATTATGATGTAAAGTTTGTCATGTGTTGCATATTTACGTTTTCTGAGGTGCTGTTGTAAGTGATATGATTTTGTAAAGTATGTTTTAGGACTGCAGCTACCAATTAAATCTATCTTAGTAGATCAATTATAAAATTGTAAATTATTGGGTTTGAGCTGGATCTTAGGTTTCAGAGAAAATGACAAAATAAGTAAAAATGTACAATTTAGTAAAAACATTCTGTGAGCTGGTTGAACAGAGCTCTGATACAAATTTATATTTTGATTAGTAAATGATAGAGGAAACCTTTTCAGTTATTTAGCAGTTGATGATGACTGGTTTTTGCAGTTCTCTACATGCATGAGGGCAGACTAAATACTGAGCAATGATTTGATCACTAGAGGGATTCCGTTAATTTGAAGAAAGTTAGCAAAGACAATGGCAGTGATTTTAATGATAATAGTAATATTTTAATTAATTAATTCAAATATCATTTTGTATTCTATTTTTCTTTATATATTTGATCTGTTATTATTATGTTGTTTCACACTGTGCTTTCACGATTTGTTGTGTGTATAGGTGTGTGTGTGTGTGTGTGTGTGTGTGTGTGTGTGTGTGTGTGTGTGTGTGTGTGTGTGTGTGTATGGGTGTGTTTGTAATTTTATTTTTAATGACGATAAGGAGACCCCAGGCAGAATAGTTCTTGTATCCAGTCAGGAGCTAATGGGGCTTTCAATAAAATCAATTTCTCTAGTGGGTCCTATTAGATGCAAAACAAATCATAACATCATCATAAAGGAAGCAATGTTACATGCTTCAGTGTTAAATGTTTCACACCAGCATGGTTTGGAAAGGAGATTTTGATGCTAATCTTACCACTGCTACACTGGGCTTGGCAGCATTCCAGCACTGGGCTTTCGTACTGGAAAAAAACCTTTTCAGACAAAGCAGCTTATACTCTCCATGCCAAATAAATACATAAACACATGATGCTCAGGTTTTTTGTTCTCACACAGAGGCTGAGATGTGTGAGGGACTAAAACAGGGCTCCTAATTAGAGAAAAGTGCACACATCTCCAAGTTGTGCATATAGAGCTGATGGCAGACTGACAGACACTTTTTGAGTTATTCAAACTGTAGTTCAAATGCAAAGTGTATTTGTCACACTCTCAAAGAGAAGCTTTGGCATCATATTTAGTATGATGGAGGAGGAGCAGGTGCAGAAGCTCAATGTAATTTTTGATAGAATTTTAAAATGTTTGCAGCACGAATCATAGAAACAATTTTAGGCTTCAGAGCCTTGGTGTAATCAACTCACATTGACGAGTGTAAAACACAGATTTCAGATTTTGTGTGCATGATTCAGTCGGACTCGCTGAGAAATCTGCAGAGCAACGCACCAGGTAAAAAAAAACCTTTCACATGCATCCTCTCATGTCGCTCATAATCTGCTTAATACACGAATGGCGCTTCCTCTTTCATAGCCTTAAACCAATGATGAAGGTGGAGGCGCAGAAACCTCCCATATCCTAACAGATTCTGTATACAGCAGGATGCTGTTGATCTGATGTTAGGGAAGCCTTTCAAATATCTACATTTTTTATTGATATTATTAAAATGGTAAAATAAAGCTAAAAAAAAGTTCACATTTAGCAGTATATGAATAAACTTTGATCATATTTAAACTGAGGTTGTTTTTATTTGAGGAAATCCTCCATCTAATATCTCACCTCATTTCAAAGGGAAGGTTGCTGGTTAGCTTTCTAGTTGTTGTCCCCTCATATAGTGACCATGTCAGACCATAAGAACCATGGGTAACAAAATCTACAGAGCGTTCTGTCTCAGTCCCACAGCTGTCAGTCATGCAGGTTCCCTCATCATATGAGTGGTAGTAGACATAAATGTTGTTTCTCTGTCGAAGCTCCACCTGCAAAATATCAGCAAGAACTCTATGGCAAATATTGCTCAGAAAATGTACATTTTAACTGAGACAGAAATATTAATATCTGCTAGAGTTCATACTTATCTGTTCTAACAATAATAGAAGTAGCAACTCTAACATAATCAATGGAAAGATTCTTCTTTTTAATAATCTTCTAATCATTATTGAATTGGATTGCAATACCTTCTGTAACACATATTTTATCTGAGCTTTAAAAGAACAGTAGTAGGACACCGACCTCATAAGTTCCATCTGAATTCCTTCCTTTGGGAGTGAAGATCACTGACCCACCAAAAGAGGCAAAGTAGTGTTGGTACCATGCAGATGCAGCAGTGACCATCAGCAGCAGATGCAGCAGTAGTGTGAGAGAAGCCATCCTGACGAGCAAGTCCATCCCTGCAGAGGGCTGCTTCACTTTTGTAACCTGCGACAACAACCAAAATGCATCACTTACTGAAAGCAGCCGAAATGCAGAACAACCTGTAAGACCTGCCAACATGTTCTAAGAAAAACTCTGCAATCTTGCTTTAACTTTACTTGAGATTAAATCTGATTCATTGTCTAAAACCCTGATTCCCATCATGGGGATGGGTTAGATGGGGGCGCTAGAGAGCTTAGTTAGTGATTCAATCTGTTTCAGATGTGTACAAAATGAAAACCCACTAAATAATGTTTAAAGGTTAAGCCTTAACACCAGTGGCGTGCACAGACATTTTGGGGAGCAGGTGCTCAAGTGGAAAAAAAGGGCACCTTGTGCGACACATGGAGCTGTCGGTTGCCTTTGTAGTGTGAGATTTATTACAAGCACAACATGAACATAATTTATATGTATTACTAAGCACCCCTGAAACAAACTGTCCTGTGGGTTGAAGGAAAATGACCACCTAGGAAAAAAACTCAAAACAAGAATGCATTTGACAAAATTCTTAAGATTAATAAGGCAACAAAATTATCATAGATTGATTTAAAGTTAGATTACTGATTCACAACCTGAACTTCCTGAGTCAAATTTGAAACTTACATTATCCTTCATTTTTTTTCTTGAGCACAACGTGTTTGTCTTGACTATATCATTCTGTACTTTTATCACAAAATGTCTTCTGCACCAAATAACCATATGTTGTAGCAAAGCAGGTTACAATGCCAAATTTACCAGGTAGGTCACACTAAATGAGTTATCTTCAGTAACCAGTGACCTTTCTACAGTGTAAATCAACTATACCCAGAAAATTAGTTATACAATCTTTATAGTCAAAATGAAACCAACAGCAGAGAATATGATCATAAGAAGAATCATCTATACTTCTGCATGTAACCAGTGTGATATATGACAGAAATTATTCTTAGAGAATAAACGTTTATGAGATTACAAGTCCTGAGAACTGATAAGATGTCTGCTATTTCGAAATTAAAATATTCTGATCACATCATCATTTTTACACACACAGAAGTAGAAAATACAACTTAGCCTACATGCCCCACATTTACTGAACTTTATTAAAGGTATTTTAGTAGTGTATGAATTGTAATGTTAACCAGCTCATTTGGCTGTATTTGCAATAAAAACAAAAACATGAGTCAAACAGAAGTCATCATGGACCAGAATAGCAAATGTAATATGTACATCTATGAGATAGATTTGAATAATTTTTTTTCTTCTAATTTAGTGTAAGAGTTAAATCGTAGACATTTTCCTGGCACCTGGTGGCAGCCATAGAAGTCATAGTGGGTAAAGGTATGCCATTGATTGGCCTGTTCTGTTTAGATAAAATGGTGGCAGGTGAAGTTTTAACTTTTTCATCTGAAGTTTAGGAAGCAAGTATATTCGTTTTGTTTGTTAATCTGACGGCGGAGGGGAGGAGAGAAGAGGTAAGCTGGACCGGCGCAGGTCCAACTCTCCGCTCTGCACGCAGCCCGTCTCCGTTGAGAGACATACGAGGCGGGACACAAATGTGTGTTGGCGAGGGGGGGTGAATTTCAAAACGTGGGGCACTGGTATCATAGGCCTTTAAATTCAGAAATTTTACCTTGGGCCACAAACTATACACTGTAAAAAAATAAATAAAAAAAAGATTTCAGGAGGGCACTTTTTTGTCCATAGGATAAAAGGGCAGGTGCTCTACCACCACCTAGCGTCTGTCTGTGCATGTCCCTGCTTAACACATCCCTTGTCCCATATTTATTTATGGAAATATATTGATACATATACAAAACTACATCTCAATAACTTTTGCAGTCAAATGTATTGTTAAAATGGCATAAATGAATTATTACAAAAAAAACAACCTGTCAGTTTTTGAAGCTTGGGTATAAATTCCTTTGGAAGTAAGGTATATTTAAACAGCTTTCAGTTTGTTTTTAATTCTACAAAGCAGTAAAGCCTTATGTTCAACGACCCACATTAAGTTTTAGTAGAAATATCATCTTCAGGAGCTGATTCCACACTTTCGCATGGGAAAAGTGTTAAGTAATAAGCAGAAGCTTAAATTTAATCAGTTTTGCTCAGTATGCTGCACCCAAAATTTCAATCAATGTTTTCTTTTTTTTTTTTACGGCCTCTATTTTCATCCAATGATTCACGATAGCCCCTCTGTGTCATATTGTCAAATAAGAGACTCAATATAACGGCAACAATTCCGGACACAGAATTGCAATCAAGACGGTTTATTAAGAACTTTGGCAGGATAAAGAAATCTGTTCGTTCACTGGCTTTTCATCAGTGGTCTGGATGGGGACTTAGGAAGAGAGATGAGGCGTTAATATAATGGTTGGATTGGCAACTGAGTGAAGGTGCGGGACCGGAGTGAGGTGCCTTATTGAGCATGGAGGACTAGGGCTTGCAGGAGGAGTTCACTCTTTCCTGCGAAGGCTCCCGGTGATCATTTGAGCTGTGGAGATGCAGCCAAGCATGCAACGTTTGAGGGTGGACAGGCAGGTGATTGTTAAGGCACAGGCTGGAGAAAGGAGAGGAAGGGAGACGGTGGGGCCGGCTGGGAGAAGTTCAAAAAGGTTTGCTTGATCGTGACACAGAGGACTTGAAATCCGGGGCTTGGCCACCAGCAGAGTATAATCTGTGAGACATGAAAGGAGGGGTGAACGTGAAGATGACAGGGCAGTTTTAGATGAACAGTGGAGGGGCTAAGAATAGCTTCTTAGAATAGGCCTTGAGGGGGAGGTTTTTGGAGGAGAGCCAGACCTCCTGCCCAGGTGAGTAGGTGGGAGCCCGCCTCCTCTTCAAATCGACCTACTTCTTATTCTGATGAGTGGTTCGCAGAAGGGTGGCCTTGGTTTGATTCCAGATTCTCCAACAACGGAGAAGGTAGGACTTGACGGATGGCAAGATGGAATCTGGAAAAGTAGCAGGGAGAAGAGAAAGTTGATAACCTAGAGACACCTCAAAAGGGGATCAACCTTAAGCTGCTGAAATGTGAGTGTTGTGGGTATATTCGACCCACATAAGGTGACCACTCGATGACGTGGAGTTATCAGTACAGAGACACCGGAGGATTTTCACCAACTCCTGATTAAGCCTCTCACACTGGCCATTCGTTTGGGGGTGGAACCCTGAGGAGAGTTGGGACTTAGTCTCAAGAGCTGAGCAGAAACTACAGCAAACCTGTGAGACAAGCTGTGGCCCTCTGTCTGAGACGATCTCTGTTGGAATGCCATGGAGCCTGAAGACCTGATTAATGAGGAGCCTAGCAGTTTAGCAGCTGATGGAAGTTTGGTGAGTGAAATAAGGTGACAGGCCTTGGAGAAACGGTCAATAATAGACAAAATGACAGTCTTATTCTTGGGGATGGAAGTCCGGTAAGAAATTCCAAGGTAATATGGGACCAAAGATAGCTGGGAACGGAGAGTGGTTGAAGCAAACCTACAGGAGGTCTATTAGAGGTCTTGTTTCTCACACAGGTGGCACAGGCAGAGACATATTTAACTACATCCTTTTTCAATGATGGCCACCAAAAGTAGCAGCGAAGGAGAGCAATAGTACGGCTAGAACCGGGATGGGCAGAAAATCTTGACGTGTGAGCCTACTGGATAACCTGAAATCTGACTCTGGATGAGACATAGAGGCGATTGGGGCGACCTCCCCCTGGATCTGGTTCCTCTATTTGTGCTCTGCAGATGTGATCTTCCAGATCCCAGAATAATGCACCGATGACACAGGAAGCGGGACTAATGCAAGCTGGTTTGGAACCTTCTTCTGATGGGATGAACTGTCTAGAGAGAGGTTCAGCATTTTTTTAGTCTAGACGGTAAGTAATAGTGAAATGAAAATGTGAGAAGAACGATGACCATCGTGACTGGCAAGGATTGAGACATTTTGCTGACTGAATGTAAGGCAAGGTTTTTGTGGTCTGTCTAGATGATAGGTAAATATCTCCACTCCTCCAGAGCCATTCTGATGGCCAAGAGTTCCCGATCTCCAACATCGTAATTACGTTCTGCAGATGAGGAGGGACGGATGATGTCAGCCTTCAGTGAATCGTTAATGTAGTGTTCCATAGATTCATGCTCTGCATCTGGCATCCTAAAGAGGTGCCCAGATGGTAATGGGGCCAGATCCTTACTGAACACCCTCTGGAGATCATGGTAATCAGGGGGAACATTAGAGAGATCTGGGGGCACCGGACGTCTTGCTGGAGAAGGAGTTGTAGGGACAGAGGCGCAAAGGCTGGAGGTATATCAGTAGGAGCTCCACGCTTCAGTGCAGGAGTCTGCCCAGTTTAAGTGGGAATTATGTTTCTTTAGCCAAGGGTGACCCAGAACCACGGGTTACTCCTTAGTAGGAAAAACGAAAAAGGAGATCAACTCATGATGATTGCCAGACGTTATGAACTGTATGAGATGAATCTGTTTGGAAACAGGGTTAAGTGGCCACCCATCCAAAAGTGGTAACTTTAACTGGTGAGAGGAGATCCTGAACTGGAATATTAAGTTTCTGGACTAAATTTGGGTTGATAAGATTTTGTTCAGAGTCAGAATCTAGCAGAACCAAGACAGTGATTTGATCTTGATTTACACAAATCGTAGATTTAAGCAGGAAACGGGGGTATTCAGTCTGTAAAACAGTGCCCACCAGCACCCCCTGATTTACTTGCGGGCTGGCTCTTTTAGGCATACGGGGCAGTTGGAACGAAAATGAACTGAATCCCCATAGTAGAGACACTGACTGGCATTCATCCATCTTTGCCTCTCTTCGGGGGAAATATGGGAAACATTGGAAATATTCAAGTTTTCTGAGAGCTTCTCCTCGTACGTGGGTTCTCTCCAGATACTCCAGCTTCTTCCCACAGTCAAAGACATGACTGTTTAATTGGTTTCTCTAAACTACCCCTCTGAGTGGACATTTGTGGTCATTGTTGTTTGTCCTTTGTGTATCTGTGTTGCCCTGTAATGGACATGTACACTGGCAGAAAATCTCACAAAAGCAGACAGCAGACAAAAATTTGGTTTTAATTAGCATGTTTTAAAGAACAAATAAGGTTATGAGCTTTAAATGAATTTCTTCTTTATCTGAAAAACAAATCTTCCTCTTTCCAGGATATGAAAGGGAACTCTTTTAGTCACGTTCAGTGGTGAGCTGAGGTACTTCTGCGTTAGACTAGTAAGTTTTACCTTGTTGTTGTTGTTATGATTTGGGGTTGTTTCGTTTTTGGTTTCTGGGTTCTTGTTGGTCTTATTCACAATTCAAGTTTTGAATCATGTTTCTGTTTATTTTCCTGGTCATGCTTTAGTTTTGTCGTCTTGTTCATGTTTTGTCAAGTTTGGTTTTCGGATCTGGTTATGCTTTTGCTTCATGTTTTTCTAGTTTCTGTTAGTTTGTGTTCAAGAGTCTCTGTTTTGCTCCAGCCATGTTTTGTTCTGTTAATTCGGATCACCTGCACCTACTAATCTGTCTTCTTGTTTCACCTGGTCACACTCCATAAATACACACCTGTTCTGTCATTCATGGCGGAAACATTTATCATATCATGTCTTTTTCTCAAACCAAGTCTTGTTTTTATGCTCATGCCATGCCTGTCTCGCCAGCCTGTTTGTTGTTTTGTTCCTGCCTCCTGCTGTGAGTGAGTTTTTGTTATTAAACCTTTTGCACTTACCATCACACTGCCTGCTCGTCAGCCTTAACAGTTGTTGTATTAAAAATACTTCATTGTTACACCTGCCAAAACCAGGGCTGGCTGTAAAACCCATCAGATTTGGTATGTTGGCATCTCTGAGATAAAAAAAACTTCTCATTGTTCCAGTCAGATTGCAAAGCTTCCCTACCAGTATGTGTTGGACCGCTTTCAGCTTCTTCTTCTTGTAAATCACGTTGTTGGCTCATTCAATCAAGCTGCATTTATTCTAAGGGTTATCATAAACAAGTTAAGGTCACATGTCCCTGATCTGATGGTAATCGCAAATTTGAAAGAGCGAGGAACATCTCCATGATTAAACATAAGAGTAATCCTAAAATCTTATTGATAAGAATTCTCTGACAGATCTGAAATTTATTGCAAGAAAAGACTTTAACCAGATTTTTCAGAAATTGAACCAGTCTTTATTTCCAGGTTAAAGAAAACTGTGCAGGTTAACTGTTGGGATCTTTTCCAGGTACCTTGGTCTTTTTGTAAGTCAGTTCCCATGCATTGCTGGTTCCAGCTATACGAACCAATTCCCAACTAGAGTAAATCAGACAACAGTTTAGGTGTCTTCAGCAATGTAGTAGGGTTCATTAAAAATGTCTCAGCTAGCAAACAAAGTAGTGGAGTCACTGGAAAAACCCTTCTTGCTTGTCCATATAAAGAGTCATGCAAAAGTATTCATACCTCGTCAACCTTTGCATTTTGTCTCACAAAGTTCAGTGCATTTTACTGGAATGTTTGTGAGATAGACCAACACAAAGTAGTGCACCACTGTAAGGATTGTGAAATCTGACAAATGCAGATGTATTCAGCCTCTCTTCACATGGTGGTTTTGCACTGAATAACTGCACTCAAATTAAACATGGGATTTTTCCATTTTTCAGTAAGAGACCTTGCTACTGCAATAAAATATAGACTTATTTTATCTTTTCTAACAAAGATGCTGTATGCTGTTTGCCTAGAAGATTGGTGTGTAAGATGTTTGTCTGGCATGAAACAAGCATGATGAGAAGATTAGTGTTAGACTGGTGAAAAAATTTTGATCAAGCTGCCAGGGATTATATAGCGGAAAGAAAGGATCCAGAAAATGTATCTGCACACAACAGAACACGTGCAGAGCTTAATTTTATTTGAGTTTAATTTTGAGAAACTTCTATTGAAAATATGTTGCAGCCTGAAATATAGAAAAATATAAATACTACCATATGGAATGAAATAAATAAGATAATTGCTGGGACCACAGCCATGGGTTTCAACACTAAAACTCCGGTACATACTTTCCTGGAACCTTTCAAAATAAAGTGCATTAACCTTCTTCCAGCACAGCCAGGAAAGGGGGTAACTGCGGACTTCCTGTGGCGCCATTACCCAAATAAAAGCCCCCACCTTTCCACAAATCTTTCTCTTCCACACGGCCTTCCAGAGGAACTGGTTAGGAGGGCAAACACAGCGCGCTGATGTCTTTTGCTGGTAAAAAGACATAAATTCAACTGGATCCCAGGAAGCCATACGATCACCGATCATATGCAAAGTTAAGTAGAATAAAATAATGTCTGTGTATCCGGTATTTTCATTCATGAACGGGGAAATTAAGGTGTAAGAGTTGCTTACATTTTCTCTTCGAGGCCCCACAGAAGCAAACGGTGTTCGAGAGAAGCCCCGGTGGAGAAGCTGTTTCGACAAGCCGGGTCTGGAAGAAAGCGGCCCGCAACCGTGTTTACGGTAACGAACAGCTGGTCACCTTCTGATCGGGAGAAACTGAGGAAGTTAGCGGGAAGCTAACTCTTTGTTCACGACGGATATCTTCTTCAAACTTCGCCCTTGGACAACATTCCCTCAACAGCTTCAGAGGTTGGGTTTTGGGCAGATTAACAGATTGGTTTAGGATGAAATAATCTGAACGTTTTCATGTTATGAAGTTTGTTTTGTGGAACTCGGCTATCTTGGTGCTAGCATGCTACCTGTAGCACACAGGCCGGTTCGTGTTCTTTGTATGTTTTAAAGCTAAGATAAACTTTATTTAAAGGGTGGTTTTAACCAGAACATTGCTCATAACGCGCCATCAGCGCTTATGCATTTTAACCCTTTTATTAACCTGGTATTTTAAAGGTATGTGTTGATTCTGGCGCTAAGCTATCTCTAGCTTAGCACTTTAGCTAGCTTCTTTGTTAGCCCAACGGCCAGTCGGTAAGAACACGTGTGCTAGCATTAAGGCTAGTCAACAGAAAGGTTGTTAGGTTTCAAGCTAGTGAATAATAGTCCCTGAACATCATTTACTAAAGTTGATAACTAAGTAAACACCATTAAGCCCCATTTCTCCAGAAAGATTTGGCTCTTTTCCAAATTATTCCCTTAATATTATTTCTTTAAATATTATTTTAATAAATAAAGGCAGCTAATGAGACACCGTTGAGAATTAGTCATCCAGGAGGTTGGTTTTATTCAGCAGATCATTATTTAAAATGTTACTTTATTAAAATAATATTTAATCTGATCTTACATTGTGAATGGTTGTCTAAATGTTTGCTGATTATTTTCTAAGTTGGTTCCAAGACTAAATTAACTTCATTTCCAGATTCTTCAAGATAATCCTTGGTTCTCAAACATAAACATTGCATGGTAATGTTGCATCACTCTTTTGGTCATAATTTCTAATCATCTTTAATCAACTTGTTTATATTGTACATAGTCCATTGGTCTTCATTATTCTTTAATTCTGCTTGGTAGTTTAGTTGGATTGTTTTAGCAAAGTAAAGAGTTTGTTGATTGAAATATGTTTGACTTTGAGTTGACTTATTTTTGTTCATAAATTCTTGTATTTTAAGAAATTGTGTGAATTCATTCCATATATGTGCAGAGTTTATGCTGTTCAATAATGTCAGAGCTCGTCTCACACCTTTCTATTTTGTCCTAAAACCATCACCTTACTGGGCTGGTATTCACAGGACAACCCTTAACAGACCGGAATATTATTTGGTAAAATATTAATATTAAATAATATTCTCAGATTCATATTTCCAATATAATTCAGCAAACACCCTGCATGCTTTGCATCCAGTGACAATGTTTCTTTATTTGACAAAAAAAAAATCCTTCAAACTGAAAACAAAAGAATCAAAGAATGCTCTTAAGTCAGTCGTGACAGATGGAGTCTTCCACAGAACCAACAAGGTGACGTTCCAACACAAAAATGCATTTTAAAGTCAGCAACACATTCCAGCTCCTCTTGTCTACTTTTTGTTTTAGTTGCTTATGTTATGATTATTTTCTTCTGACTTGCTTGTGTGCATAGTGACTATGATTTGCTGCTAAAGAATTCTTTGGGAAGATTGTGTTGAGGTTTACCTCTTTATCTCATCCCCATAGTACAAATTAGAAGGAAGGCTGAGATGACCCACCTTATTAATGCTTAAATCAAACTAAAAAGGGCTAAAATTACATATTGGTGAGGATAAAACCTCGCACAAAACACTTTACATTACTGCCCCGCTAAAAAACAAAGTAATCAGTCACAGGAGACGGGCAATTGCTAATTAAAGATAAAAAAAACAACCTTTCCAGAAGTTCACGCGGTTCTTTTTAAAGAGATACAAGAAACACTTAATCTCACCATTGCCTCAAAATTGTTGAATTAAAATTTACTCAATTCAATTCAGTTTTTTTATATAGCAGCAATTCACAAGACATGCCGTGTCAAGGCACTTTAGAAAGTCAATTCAATCAATCATACAGATTCCAAATTAGGTACATCCATTTTAATTAATCCTAACTATCAAACAGTGCAGTCAGATTCAGTTTATTATTCAAATTAGTTTAAAAAACATTTTATTTAAGGAACCCAGCAGATTGCCAGTGACTTGTACCATTCACTCCTCCTGGATGAGCATGTAGAGACAGTGGACAGTCACTTGGATTGACTTTGCAGCAATCCCTCATACTGAGCATGCATGTAGCGACAGTGGAGAGGAAAATCTCCCTTTTAACAGGAAGAAACCTCCAGCAGAACCAGAACCAGGCTCAATGTAAGCGGCCACATAACCACTGATCCAGGAGTACTTTCTATGGGATAGAAAAGTAAAACATTAGGTAGCCTTTAGAGGCTTCATCTAGGAGAGATAAATCATTTCTGTTTAAATCAGTGGCGTCTTGTAGAGGGCCCTACCATTCCCCGTTTTACATTAAAAGAAAAACAAAATCAACACGAAATAGTGAAACAAAAGCATTTCGTAATGACACGTATATCATTTTAGATGTGGAAGATAAATGTTTTATGGTTAAGCAGTACACTTTTGTTTCATTCAAGGATGTCCAATTGGTGACATATTTCCACTCTGGGGGGGTGAATCTTTGCCACAGTAGCTCCTCTTTTACTTACCACCACGCACATGGAGGCGACGTCATAAAGTTCGGCTGATTGGCAGGTTTAGAGGCAGGGGTTGAGAGAGAGAGACAAGCAAAATGGAGGAGTAAAAAAATTCAGTAAAATCTCTAAAATAAAAAGCTTTTCAGATGAGGTTGTGTTAGGAGAAGCCGATAAGCCGAACATTAATCAGCAGTCCAAGGAAAGATGGAGACTCTAAACCTAATCAAGACTAAACAACCACATTCCAGGTCCTGGTTGTTTTCCAGGACCTGGAATGGACAAAGACAGGCATGACTGATTTAAAGCACATTTCAGAAAAGGCAATGAGGCAACTGGAATCCATATGAAACATGCACTGAGACTAGCCATGTCTGGAAAAACTATATACAGGTCCTTCTCAAAATATTAGCATATTGTGATAAAGTTCATTATTTTCCATAATGTCATGATGAAAATTTAACATTCATATATTTTAGATTCATTGCACACTAACTGAAATATTTCAGGTCTTTTATTGTCTTAATACGGATGATTTTGGCATACAGCTCATGAAAACCCAAAATTCCTATCTCACACAATTAGCATATTTCATCCGACCAATAACTAATAACTAATATAATTTGAAAGATGTCTTACATAAAAAGGTCAAAATAATCAAGCTCTATCTTATATTCTGAACATTACAGTGCAAAATTATTCATAACCCGGGCAGAATTAGATTTGTTCACATCCAAACAAGTAGTCTGTCTGAAGGTAAATTGGGACAAACCTGTGCATTTAAGATTTTGATAAAATGTTTTGCAGTGCTCTTAATTCCACTTACAAACCATTATAATCAAATATGCACATATTTTATATATTGAAATGATAGATCTTATCATAAGATAAAAGATAAATATTGGTGTCATTTGTTGAAATAAGAAGAACATTTGTTTAGCACTTTATTACAGTATTGCAATCACGTTCTTTACATCAGAGAAAACAACAGTCTAACTGTTGGAAAGATTCCCTCATTGACTCCTCCTTGACTGAGATCTTCAGCAATGACTGATGAAGTGGCATCTGCTGTAGCCATGGTGACAGAAACATTTCCTGAAATCCGGAAGAGCTTCATTCCCTCCCTCTTCCTAGTTGATAAAACATTTTTCCACCATACCATTTATTTCTAGATCACATCAACTGTCCAGTTTCATGAAGCAGGGATCTCAAAAACAGCACAATTGCTCATTTTGATTAGGAGGTGATGCCTCCACCTCACAGCAGACAGCTTTTAGGTTGCATCTCTTGTGAGATCAGAATCAACTCGGACCCATCACAGGCATGCCCTCACTCCATACTGAGGCGAGGAGGAGTGCCGTGGAACTTGTGTTAGAGGTTATTTGCTGCGATGCAGACATCTTTTATGTAGCAGCTTCTCCTGGTGTTGTGGTCATTCACCCAGATCCTCCACTCCTCGGTGCCAGTCCGAATGGAACAGTAGTTGGTCCAAATGAAGGAAAGCCAAATGACCATTAACAACAAATATAGGCTCAGTTGATCACAACTGACTTTTCCTGGAGTGATGCAAAGACAGACTTTAGAAAGAAATATGTAACAGTAATCTGGTTTTGAAGAGACAAGGAGCTTGTCAAAAATGTGTAAGGAGAGAAGAATCAAGAGATAAAAAGGGAGAAAAATTATAATTACATCATTACATTTGGTCAAAGAAGGGGGAAGCCTGCGCCGCCCCAACTGTGAAGTGCAACAGGAACATCGTCATGTCATGTGAGTATTTTGCTGCAGGAGGGATTGGTGCACTTCACCTAATCTATGGCACGATCAGGAAGAAAATAATTTTGCAACTGAGGTCTGGAATCTTTGTTCTGCTGCAAAATACATGAACAAAGACAACATTATGTTTTAACTGTGCACAATCAGAACATAGAGAAATACAGTAAAACACCTATAATTACACTTTTGTTTCTGGAGTGAAACATCCATACAAAAATAGAAGGATGGATAGAAGGACAATGACAGGTCGTATAGCATACCTGCACTAACCTTAGTGTTGAAATACATTTCAAAGCTTGAGCATCTTTCTCCATGTCTTCACTGGTGTTTTTGACAATATAAATTTGGTGATGAACTCCAAGTCCTTAAGGTTGGAAGCCCTCCTTGCCATCACCCTAATTTATATACTGCAGGTTTCCTGATGGTCTCTAAAAGTAGAATAGCAGGCAGATCTTTTAGCAGGATCCTCTCCTGTGGAACCAACTCCCAGATTTTTTTATCAGTTGGTACGCGAGTCATATGAGATCAGAATCAGCTTTATTGCCAAGTTCGTGCAAACAAACAAGGAATTTGCCTCCGGTACACTTTGCTCTTTGGTTTTGTTTTTGCATTACAGAATAAACATATGTACAATATACACATATCTAATAAAAAAGGTGCATTTGCAACATCTGTATGCTGTTGTTCTGTACTCTATTGAATGTTCATCAGAGAAACATCCTGGGGGAAGAAACTGTCTCTGTAGCGCCACCTGAAGGTAAAACTCTGAACAGTTTATGTGCAGGGTGTGTGGGGTCTGCAGAGATTTTAGCAGCTCTTTTCCTGACCCTTGACCTGTATAAGTCCTGGATGGAGGGAAGGTCAGCTCTGATTATTCTCTCTGCAGTCCTGATTATTCGTTGCAGTCTGGACCTGTCCTGTTTTGTGGATGATCCAAACCACACTGAGATGGATGAACACAGGACAGATTGAATGATGGCAGTGGAGAAGATGACCAGCAGCTCCTGTGGAAGGTTGAACTTCTTGAGTTGCCTCAAACAGTGTTCTTTCAAACAGTGTCTATGTGTGAAGACCATCTCAGGTCCTCAGAGATGGTGGTTCCTAAGAACCTGAAGTGGTCCACGGCCGATACAGTGTTGTTGAGGATGGTGAGGGGGGTGGTGTTCTCCGAAAGTCCACCATCATTTCCACAGCCTTGAGTGGGTTGAGTTCAAGGTAGTTCTGACAACACCAGTGTACCAGCCGATCCACCTGCTGTCTGTATGCAGACTCATCACCGTCCTGGATCAGTCCAATGACAGTGGTGTCGTCTGCAAACTTAAGGAGTTTCACGGACGGGTCCGCTGAGGTGCAGTCATTTGTGTACAGAGAGAAGAGGAGTGGGGATAGAACACACCCCTGGGGGGCACCAGTACTTATTGATCTGGATCGGGAGAAGATGCTCCCCAGTCTCACCTGCTGCTGTCGGTCCGTCAGGAAGCTGTTGATCCACTGACAGGTGGAGGCTGGGACGTTGAGCTGGGTGAGCTTCTGGTGGAGGATGTCTGGTATGATGTGTTGAAGGCCGAGCTGAAGTCTACAAACAGGATCCTGGCGTACGTCCCTGGGTGGTCGAGGTGTTGCAGGATGAAGTGTAGACCTAAGTTAACAGCATCATCTGCCGACCTGTTTGCTCGGTAAGCAAACTGCAGGAGGTCCAGCAGGGGGCCTGTGATGTCTTTCAGGAGCTTCAACACCAGCCGCTCAAAGGATTTCATGACCACAGACGTCAGGGCTACAGGCCTGTAGTCATTTAATCCTAGGATGGTGGGTTTCTTGGGCACCGGGATGATGGTGGATCGTTTGAGGCAGGAGGGGACCTCACATTTCTCCAGTGACTTGTTGAAGATCCTCGTGAAGATCGGAGCGAGTTGATTTGCACAACCTTTCAGGCATGATGGGGAGACATTATCAGGTCCTCCAGCTTTCTTTGTTTTCATGCGCTGAAAGAGCCTGTTTACCTCTTCCTCTGAGATCTTTAGTGCAGGCAGAGGATCTGATGGTGGGGGGTTGGTAGCTTTGTGGGAGGAATTTGTTCCTGAAGGACGGGTGTGATCTGGGTATTTTGGGTATTTTGACCTATTCAGTGATGTTCATGGACAGGGTGCCTTCTTATTTTCAACTTATGCATTGCATGCTCATTTACTTTGAAAAATAAAATGTTTTTGTGTACAAAGAATCAATGACAGGATTATAATACACAACTTTTTTTGTTTTTCTGATTCCTGCCTATAAACATTTGAGCAAGAACTCATAACAACAGCTCAAAAACAACTCAAAAAAATAAAAAGAATGCTAAAATGTATTTTAACCCTCCTTTTATTCTCGGGGCCTACTGGACCCCATTCAATGTTTAATGTCATTATTTGACATCATTTTTTTGGCTTCATATTTAGTGACTTTTCGTAATTTTATGGGGAAATATAAGTAAACATAAAATTGACATGGCAATAGTTTTTCAATGTGTTGTACACATGTTGGACACAACATGTGTACTTAAAGGTCAGTTTGAACCTCGGCTGTTTAAGATGTATAAAACATATAAGAAATATCAATATTTTACACACGTTTCTATCATAATGTGGTATTTTTGTGTGATGGACCAGAGGCAGACAAGCACGGAGGAAGCAGCGTGGGATCAAAAAACTCCTTTAATTTTCAATGTCGGCTTACTTGCAGGCGAGTGCAGGGCAACAAAACTGTCCAGATACAGGCATTGAAAACTGGATCCAAATAAGGGGTAAATCCAAAGACTCCAACGAGACGTGGAAGACGTGACAAAAGGACATGACGACACCGCATGGAGCAAAGGACAAAGACAGACTTAAATAGGGACGAAGGTGAACATGAAACAATAGGGCAGGTAATCAGGGAACAGGTGAGACATGGAGACAGAGGGAGCAGGTGAACCAGATAGGGATAAATGAGGACATGGAGGAGCTTGTCGAAGAACAAACCCAGGGACCAGAACAGAGGGAGAACAGATCTAATAATAGTACAAACACAGTCAACAGAACCGAACCTTGGAAACAGAACCCAGAAATGGGGACTCAAGGACTAACCAAACAGTAACAGAAAAAAGACACTAATGTAACTAATTGCAGAATCCAAACCACACACGATAAGCAGAACATAACCTAGAAAATAAGACACCAGAACGGGAACTCAAAGACTAATCATACTGGACAGCAACCACCTAACTAAAACGTAAACAAATACAGAACCAAAAATCCACATCGAGACAGTTTCGGATGATATTGATGTCAGAATCAAACAAAATGTTGCAATCTTCTTTACTTTAGGGCCCTAAGCCCACGTAACTATTACTGTAGCAGAACATGAACTGGAGAAGGGGAAACACCACAAGAAGTTTGATTGTTCCCACGCTGTGGGGGTGGGAAAATACTATTCCTGTGAAGATATTGATAATTCACAAAACTTAGGGGTTGAGCAAACACATGGAATCTTGTACAGCAACCTTCTAGTCCATTTCATTAGGTGCCCTGTGTGCTCTCCCTTTCTGCTCCGGTTTACTGCAAATGAGATGTTGTCAAACTCTTTGACTATGAAGGTGACATAAAGAGAATGTGTCTGAGACAGAGGAGAACATTGAGGAGGACCCTTTCTCTCTATCTTTCCTCCATCTTCTCTGCTTCAGGCACTCTTAGGATCACTAAAAGTCCTCCTCACTGCTCTGAACATCTCCTCATGTTAGGAGGCCAATTTTAGTCTGGCAAAGGACTCGTTAATTTAAGTAACAATTATAATTTAGCATAAATATTCCCTCTAGGTGTAATGAAATAATTTTCCTTTCAGGCTGTAAGAGGACCTAAACAGCCATTCCTCTATGATTTAATATTTTTGTCTATTAAATCTAACAGGAAATGTTTTGGTCGATTTAAACTAGACTAACAATAAAATTACTACTGGGGACTGAAATGTGACAAAACATTTATTATATTGTAATCAAAGGTGCATAAAAGTTTGTCTCCACCATCTTTGAACATTTACAGACTGACATTTCTCCTCATTTTTCTTTGTAAAACAGCTCACGCTCAGTCAGATTAGATGGAGAACATCACTTTCAAGTCTTGCCACAGATTCTACGTTGCATTTAGGACTGGACTGGCTTATGTGCACTTTTAGTTTCACCCCACACAGTGTTTGCTTCCATCGGTACTGGTTGTTGTCTCCGTATTCAGAAGCATGGATTTTCTGGCAGTGCTGCACCGGGAAGCAGTAGGTAGCACTGTTGTTTTGCAGCAAGAAGGTCCTGGGGTCCTACTGCATAAAATGTACATGTCCTCCCCATGCGTAGTTTCTCTTGATGGACGGACAGATGGGGGGGTGGACCACATTCATGCAATGAAGTTCTGGGTTCTGCTAGAGGTGGAGAAGTTGTTTATTTAACCCAACTGGGTTGTTTGCGCCATTGCAGCAAAGTGAGAAACCTAAAGAAAGGAAAATGTTCAAGTCTTTCTGGTCTTCAGCTATGAAGGAAAGGTGCTTCCTGATGTGAGCATTTAAAGTGTGTCAGGGATGTTTTGAATAGAATCACCTGCAGTGGTGCAAATACTGTAAAGATAGATGTGTTGACCAGTTAGATAGAGTACAAGCATGTCTTGAAGATATAAAAACTTGGATGACGTTAAATGTTTTGCTTCTAAATTCAGACAAGACAGAAGTTGTCGTCTTTGGACCAGAGTCTTTAAAAAAGAAACTGCTTAGTCAATCACTTAACCTGGATGGCATTAAATTGACCTCTGATTATAAAAAACCTTGGTGTTATTTTTGACCAGGACATGTCATTTAAATCCCATATTAAACAGGTTTCTAGGATTTCCTTCTTTCACCTCCGGAACATTGCCAAAATTAGAAATATCCTGTCCAGGAGTGACGCTGAAAAACTAGTCCATGCATTTGTTACTTCAAGGCTGGACTATTGTAATTCTTTACTATCAGGATGTCCACAAAATGCAGTTAAAAGCCTTCAGCTGATTCAAAATGCTGCAGCAAGAGTTCTGATGAAAATTAAAAAGAGAGATCATATTTCTCCTATTTTAGCTTCCCTTCATTGGCTCCCTGTTAAATCCAGAATAGAATTTAAAATTCTCCTCCTCACATATAAAGCCCTTAATGATCTAGCTCCATCATACATCAGAGATCTGATTGGTCCATATGTTCCTAACAGAGCACTTTGTTCTCAGACTGCAGGTTTACTGGTGGTTCCTAGAGTCTCTAGAAGTAGAATGGGAGGCAGATCCTTTAGTTATCAGGCTCCTCTCCTGTGGAACCAGCTCCCAGTTTTAGTCCGTGAGGCAGACACCCTGTCTACTTTTAAGGCTAGGCTTAAAACTTTCCTTTTTGATAAAGCTTATAGTTTGAGTGACTTAGTTTATCCTGAGCTATCTTCCTTATTTTTTACCTCCGTCTTTTCCCCTTCTCTTTTCCAATGGTTATAATCAGTCTGACAGAGAGAGGTATCCCAATCCTTGTGGTTTTTAGTATAACAATGACCATCAGTGGGACCGTTTGTGGGTCTTCAGACAACATTGTTGTAAATAAGCGCCGTTTAACTAAATAATCTGAACTGAAACTATCTCTGTGGTTATGCTGCTATAGGCTTAGGCTGTTGGAGGACATAACGACCACTTTCACCCTCTTCGCTACATTCTCACACTACTCTCCAATTTTGCATTATTTGCTGTTATTTCAGCTTCAAACTTTATGTTCTCTCTTTTCTCTTCGTAGAAGGTACACCTGGCCTGACTCTGTGTCTACCTGTGATACCTTTCTGGAGAGGGGCATCGTCCAAGCTTCTGCTGGCAACAACTTAATGCTCACCCTCTACCGCTGATCCACATAGCCCTGTCTTTCAGTGTTTAACCCTTTCTCTCTCCTAGACATAGCTACTGACTGAGCTTCTACTGAAACTAACTCTATGTGCTCTCTTTCAGACTCTAACCTTGAAAACTGGCTCAGAGTTTATCTGTTCTTTCTTTCTAGATGAAACGACTAAAGGAGCTACATCCATTAACATTTACTTTCCCTTCCCATAGAAAGTACTCATGGATCAGAGCTTCTTTGTTCTCTTTGTGTCTCTGCTCTGTTCTCTCAAACCCCCAGTTGGTCGTGGCAGATGGCCGCTCACACTGAGCCTGGTTCTGGTTCTGCTGGAGGTTTCTTCCTATTAAAAGGGAGTTTTTCCTCTCCACTGTCGCTACATGCATGCTCAGTATGAGGGATTGTTGCAAAGTCAACACCAGTGACTGTCCACTGTCTCTACATGCTCATCCAGGAGGAGTGAATGCTGCAAGTCACTGACTGGATGCAATCTGCTGGGTTTCCTTAGATAGAAAAACTTTTTATCCAATTTGAATAAATAACTGAATCTGACTGAACTGTTCAATGATTACGATTAATTGGAATGTATGAACCTGACTTTGTGAAGAACCTTGAGACAACATGTGTTGTGAACTGGTGCTATATAATTAAACTGAATTGAATTTAATTTAATTTAATTTAAAGAGCAGAGCATGAAGGCAAAGCTGTCATTTCACTTGTAGATCTTCATTCCAACCCCCACCTACAGCCAGGAGTGGAGTCACCTATGGAACAGCTGTTACAGTAGACCTCTGAAGAAAGTTGTCCAGAGAAAGGGTGAAGAGTCACTGCTTCTCACCATTAAATAGATTTGTCTGGATGCCTTCTAAAAAGTAAGGTGCTTTGCCATGGAGCAGCAGCATGAATTCTTAAATTAGCGTGAGAATAAATTCCAATGGACTGAGATTAGATTCAGGTGTGTTGAACCAGGGGAACATCTCCTAAAAATGAAGGTGGGCAATTTCAGTCCTCAAAGGGTTGTCTCTGCTTTAGCATTGTGTCAGTTCACAGCAAGAAACTTCAGCGTATTTTAGTTGGTGTTTAGGTGAGAGACCAACACTGAGTAATATAAGGGCGACGGTGGCGGCAGTAGTAGGGGTTCATCTTGTAACCTGTGGGTTGCGGTTCGAACCCCTGCTCTGCTTGTCTCAGTCGTTGTGTCCTTGGGCAAGACGCTTCATCCTCCTTGCCTACTGATGGTGGTCCGAGGGCCCGGTGGTGCCGATTGTATGGCTGCCTTACTTCTGTCAGTCTGCTCCAGGGCAGCTCTGGCTACAATGTAGCTTACCTGTGTGAATGTGTGCATGAATGAGTGGATGACTGATTGTACTGGAAAGCGCTTTGGGGTCTCTGGAGAATTGATAAGGTGTTGTACAAGTGCAGTGGAGGCCATCAGGAAAATCATTCATGGTTTTCAGCCCCAGGGATTCAGTACTCCTTACAGAGAATATCTCACCTTTCTCTCTGTCTTTCCACCATCTTCTCTCATCACAATCTTAACATTTGTTCACTTTAGGAGCTCTCTTAAGGCCTAAGGTGCTTCTTGAATAGCTTTTATCTTCCCCAGCTAAAATAGAATGACATCGCTAGGAGCTACGTTTAGTCTGAATATGGGCTCTGGTTCATTGACCCAACAGATAGCTTAGCAGTCACCCTAAAAACAATAAAATCAGAAAACATTTCATTATATGAGCACTATTTTAAGTTGCATTCGTTTATAAAAGAAGCATAGGGTCTATGGTCTAAAGTACTAATAACTAGACCACTATAAGTGCAAGGAAACCTAACTTTAAATGTATTGGATATGAATGTATTCAGTGTCAGAGATTGGCAGGGGTTGGTATGTCGGTCTGGCTCTTCTAGATCTGTAGAAGATCACTCTAGATGGCGATTATAAATGTAGGACAGATGTGTTGAAATGTATGGAGTGACACCCAGCATTATGATACCCAAGTTTAAAGTAAAATTTATAATAAAGTTATAGATTCTTAACTGAAGGAGAAACCACTGAGCAGGCAGTAAATCCCACACTCATATGTACTGGAGCTAGTTGGTATCCTGCACCTCCAGATGTCAGCATCAGGGTGAAATGTTGGGATGCTGAATGCTGGAGGTCAGTTCCTCGGACTTTATAACATCATCATCAGGAACTGAGTACATCATATCTGGCATTGCCACTTCCTCTTCTATCACAGTGAAGTGATATTGACATAAAATATTAGAAAGAAATTAACGCTGTGACTTATCTAGAAGCAGGTCTGGAGTTTGGTTCTTGATTGTGAACACTAAACAAGTTCTTCCTCATTCCAAGGATATTTATGGGTTTGTTGGAGTTTAGGGGACCAGTCTTCTAAGGCGTGTTAATTTTGACGATTAAAATACAATTTTAGTCTGGCGAAGGACTAGTTAAGTTAACTAAGAATTATACACTCACCAGCCACTTTATTAGGTACACCTTGCTAGTACCTTGTTGGACCCCCTTTTGCCTTCAGAACTGCCTTAATCCATCGTCGCATAGATTCAACAAGGTACTGGAAACATTCCTCAGAGAGTTTGGTCCATTTTGACATGATAGCATCACACAGATGCTGCAGATTTGTCGGCTGCATCCATGATGTGAATCTCCCGTTCCACCACATCCCAAAGTTGCTCTATTGGATTGAGATCTGGTGACTGGAAGCCATTTGAGTCCAGTGAACTCATTGTCATGTTCAAGAAACCAGTCTGAGATGATTCCTGCTTTATAACATGGTGCCTTATCCTGCTGGAAGTAACCATCAGAAGATGGGTCCACTGTGGTCATCAAGGGATGGACATGGTCAGCAACAATACTCAGGTAGGCTGTGGCGTTGACACGATGGTCATTTGGTACTAAGGGGCCCAAAGTGTGCCAAGAAAATATCCCCCACACCATTATACCACCACCAGCCTGAACCGTTGATACAAGACAGGATGGATCCATGCTTTCATGTTGTTGATGCCAAATTCTGACCCTACCATCTGAAAGTCGCAGCAGAAATCGAGACTCATCAGACCAGGCAACGTTTTTCCAATCTTCTATTGTCCAATTTTGGTGAGCTTGTACGAATTGTAGCCTCAGTTTCCTGTTCTTAGCTAGCTGTCAGAAGTGGCACCCGGTGTGGTCTTCTGCTGCTGTAGCCCATCCACCTCAAGGTTCGACGTGTTGTGCGTTCAGAGATGCTCTTCTGCATGCCTTGGTTGTAACGAGGCTCAGCCAAACTGGATGGAGAACATCTCTGAACATCACTTTTCAAGTCTTTCCATAGATTCTAAGTTGTATTTAGGACTGGACTAGCTTATGTGCACTTTTAGTTTTCCCCCACATAGTGTTTTGCAGGTAGGCCAAAAGGTTCAAATTTGGTCTCATCAGAGCAGAGTTTCTTCTTCTACATTTTGCTGTGTCTCCTATGTAGAATGTACCAAACTGTAAACAGGAGTCTTTCCATAAAGGTCAGATCTGTGGAGTGCACAACTAATAGTTGTCCTGTGAACAGATTCTTCTATGCCTGAGGTGTAGACTTCTGCAGCTCCAACAAAGTTACCATGGACATTTTTGCAGCTTCTCTGATCAATGCTCTTCTTGTCCAGGCTGTCAGTTTAGGTGGACGTCCATGTCTTGGTAGGTCTGCAGGTGGTCCATCGTCTCTCCATGTTCAGATGATGGATTGAACAGAGCTCTGGGAGATGTTCAAAGTTTGGGATGTGGTTGTAGAACCTAACCCTGCTTTAAACCTCTCCAGGATGTCCTCCCTTACCTGCCTGCTGGGTTCCTTGGTCTTCATGATGCTGTTTGTTTTCTAATATTCTCTAAAGAACCTCTGAAGCCAGAAACAGAACATCTGCAGTTAGAGTGAGATAAAAAATCGCACAGCAGGACTCTGTTTACTGATTAAGGACTTCTGAAGGGAATTAGTATTTTATTTTAGGGTATGAGGGTAAAGGCCCCTTAATGCAAAACATTTCAAATCTTTCAGACTTTCATTTGTCAAAACAAACTGAAAACCATCATTTTCTTTCCATGCCACCTTAAAGCACTACTCTGTGTTGCTCTGTCAAATTTTGTGGTTCGTAGTTGAGACGTGACAAATTGTTATATCATCTGATGATAAGATAGAAACACATATTTACTAAGCAGTAAATATGTGTTGCAACTACAGATTTGTTTTGTTTTTATTTATCAGATTTAGTTAAAAAATTGAAGTGATTCGTTTTTGAAAGTGTTGCTTCTTTATTAGAGGCAACAGTTTCCTGCAGGACAATGTTTAGATGCTAAGATTATTTTCTTTTCCCGGAGCAGAGAGCTCTCTGTTATTTTTGGGTATTAGCCATACGTTCAACCAGTTCTTGTTTATGCAGGGAAGTTTCCAGCCAACACTTTGTTCAAACTCTTCTTGTCTGGTATGCTGTCACTTCAGTGATATATTTAGCCTTCCTATTGTCACCATCTCTGTGACAGTAACTGTTCCACCCAGATATGTAGCTGGCTTCTAGTAAAAATTAACATCAGCGCTTGTCACATTCTTATTTGTCAGCTTCCACAGCAGGACATGTGAAAAAGGATCTTACATAAAAACTTTATCTGGGCAATCAATTATTTATTTAATGTGATTACATTTCCCTCTGAGTTTTGCTGCCTGTGTCAGCACAGCTTCAGTTGTTCTGTTTCACTTTAGACTTTTGTTTTCCTTTATTTTTTTCTTATAACTTTTATTGCATTAAAAAGAATGCATCCAAGAATGATAACATTACACAGTGGTTAAACTTTATTAAATGTGTTGCTGAATTACTAAATAGTGTCAGTAGATGTCACTCTACACTTTAAAATGTGACCCTAAACTTATTCACAGTGTTTGTCTATAATTAGACTTTTAGTTACATAAAAACAAAGAATATTAAAGAAAAGTTGAAATGCAAAAAGAAGACAAAGATGACACTAATAAGACCCAACAATGCAAAACAAAATAATGAGACACAATGCTGCAAAAAAGATGGTGGGACTCCTATAAAGGTGCTTGTTAATAACTGCTTCAGTTTCTGCTTCAGCACATAAAACGATGCCACCCAGAGTTCAGTTTTATCTCTACAGGTAAGGAGCTCTACAGATTGGTCCTTTTACAGAGAACTGACTTGAGTCAGGGCTTGTCAACAAGGGGACCTGTTAACAACCAAGGATCTAGAAGCAAAAACAGGCATGTTTCCATAATTAGCCCATTGTATATAGAAATCAGTAATTATTACCAGCTGGAAACACTGGAACTTTATCCCAGTTTACAAGAAAGAATATGTCTCAAGATCAAACTTTTTACCTTCCATCTTATTTACTGTTATCAAATCTATTTCAGAAAATAATTTGATTTATTTTTCCATTTCTTACCATTATTAAGATAAATACTTATAGTCTAAGTCTTATAGTAGATAGTCTTAAAAAATAGTCGACAGATGAAATGATAGGAATTTTGCTGGAACAAAGCTGCTGTAAGTGGTAGCATCTACTCCCTGTTTGGTATCCTGTTTGTGCTTTTTGATGTGTGAAAGTTTGTTGTTTTTATATGTTGGGATCTGAACTTCTGGTACTTTGGCTCCAGAATAGTTTCAATTAAATTTAACTTTGATAAATGTAACTGATTTGCTTTGAAATCCATACAGACGGCAGGGATGCAGTCCAAACAAGCAAACCTCTGGAGGATTATAATAAGAAGACTTTACTGTATTGTTAGGATCTGATTTCATATGCTGGAAAAAGAAGTTGACACTTTTACACTGATTGTTTAAACTAAATGCCGATTTTAGTTCATTTCGTTTATTTATTAATTCCTTATTTTAGTTTTTTTGATTTGTATGTCCACCTCTAGTGTTTCCTCCTCACCACAACAATATTTCCTCTATCCTTCAAACTGTCATCCTCTTTTTTAAAAGCACATTTTAGTGAATGTGTCACGGAGTGACATTTTGGACTTTGTTTTATGGTTTCTTGTGATGGTTTATTTTGTCTAGATATTTCTATTAAGTTTATTAGTTTGTTTTGCTCCCTCTACTGCCTCCTGTGGTTTTGTTGTTCTCCCTCATTAAGTTCTTTTATGATTGTTTTCTTATTACTTGGTATGGTCTATTATTATTATTGTAATTATTATAGTTCTTGGTCTTCCCTGGATTCTCTAGTTTTATTTCACTTTAGTATCTTTGTGTTTAATTGTGTTTTATTATTTGTTCCTTTGCACTCTTCTTGTTTACTAGTTTATTTTCTGTTTCCTTTCCAGTTAATTCAGTCAGTGTGGTTAGGTTGGTTTAATTTTGTATTCAGGTTTTCTTTATGGGTTCTTTGTTTGTTCTCAGGTTGTTATTGTTGTTCCTATGTTCCCTCTAGTTTCTCTGTTTACTTTAGTCATAATTATTCTCGTTTTCTTATTTCCCATTTGATTATTTATCTTTGTCTATAGGTTTGCTTGGTCTGTGTTTCTGTTTATTGTTAATTAGTTACTTTGCCCATCCTCAGTCTTTGTATTTGTTTCACCTGTTCCCTGTTCCATTGATTATCTGCCTTTGTTATGTCACAGTGTATAAGTTGGTTTTGTGTCTTTGTTCGTTGCTGGTTCCTTGTGTTCGTCACAACCTCGTTCTCGTCCATGATTATACTTTGTTTATTGCCACGCCTTGCCTTGGGAAACCTGCAGTGATTTTGCTACGTTTTTGACCTGGTAAATAAATCTTTGAATTACAAAGATGATCCTGCCGAGCTCTTGTCTGCACTTTGGTCCGATCCAAAACCACACCGTGACAGAATTTTCTTGTTTTTTGCCCATACTTTGACTTGTTTAGTTCATTTTTGGCTTGTTTGTTGTTTCTTTGTTTCTGTTTTTATCCTTTTTATTTCTTTCTGGCATCTTTGACAATATACCACCATTTAATTAGGACATACCTGTAATAATATTATAAATAATTTTAAGTTAGTTGAGAATAATATTTTAATGGGCTGCTGCAGCAACACTGCTGTCCTCCAGCAACCTCTGCTGTTGTAGCTGCAGATTGCAATCAGTACATCCACCAATCCATCCACGTTCTATACCCGCTTCTTCCATACAGGGTCGCCGGAGAGCTGGTGCATATCTCCAGCAGTCACTGCCTCAGTTAAGGTCAGAGGTCATAATTCAACAAGAGAGAGAAAGTGTAGAAAAATGGTCTCGATGGAAGAGTTCCAAGGCCAGAACCACTGCCGACCCAAAGGAACACAAAGGCCCGTCTCAAATTTGCCAAAACATATCTTGATGATCTCCAAAAATATTTGCTAAATATTCTCTGGACTAATGAGATAAAAGTGGAACTTTCTGGAAGGTGAGGGTCCTGTTACATCTGGTGTAAAATGTACATTTCAGAAAAGAACGGCGTACTACAGTCGGACATGGTGGTGGCAGAGAGATGCTCTGGGGATCCTTGACAACCTCAATAACTTGACATAGTTGATGTCACCATAAATTCTGCTGTGGACAGTTATCCAAGGTACATTAACACTTCCAACTCCGGCTTAATAAAACAAAATGAAGCTTTTGGAGTGGCCTAGTAAAAGTCTGGACCTAAACCCAACTGAGTTGTTTGGACATGACCTTAAACAGGCTGTTCAGGGTAAAAAAAAAAACTCCAGTGTAGCTTATTTAAAGCAATTCAGCAAAGCAGAGTAGGCCAAAATACCTCCACAAGGATGTTAAAAACCGAAAAAAGAAATCAGAAATCCTTGATGGCAGCTGCTGCTGCTGAGGGGGAACAACCACTTATTAGGAGTTTTTCACAGACAACCAAGTTGGTTTAAATTGTTTTTTCCCTAAGGAACCAAATCATTAATTCAAAACTTGTTTTTGCATTTGCTCATCATATTTGATATTAAAATGTTTGATTTGAAAATTTTAAAGAAAAACATTAAAAGTGAATAAAGGGTATAAATCATTTTCCACAGCCCTGTATAGCTGTGTTTTAATGATATAACACTATGTTTAGATGTATGGATGCTTTGGGTATTTCTTTATCTTTTAGGTTGTCTTTTATGTTCTGTAGCACCTGAACAGGTGAGATTGGATTCTAAACTTCACACTGTTGTCTGCAACAATTTGTCATTTAGAATCTGGGTCATCTGGGAGTTTAATGTTTCTTATCTGAAGCTGTCAGAGAGGCAAAAATATTTAAACATTACCTTAACATATTGATGTCAACAAATCCTGATCAGATATTCTCCCCCAGATTTCAGCTTGTTGAACTCTGACAGTCTCTCAGCTCCAAATGTAGCGATTATCTGTTCAGATGATCCGGTTGATTTCAGCTGGGATTGCTGCTCTCTCTGAACGTCCAAATAATCTCATCAGCCAGCCTCAGTGCTGTCAGAATTTTAATGCAACTGAGTTAGAAGCATAAAATAGGCAATAAACACCCACACACAGACTCCCATAAGCTCTTTATTACATACCAACAAGAGGAATGTGTATATAAAGCCCCTCTCTTTTAATTGTAGCATTTGCCTTAATAATATGAACACAGACCCCTAAAAATTGTATTTAATTTCCCTAAAAAGAAAAAAAACCTAATTATGACAAAAAACACAATTAGAGATGTTAATGACAAAAAAAGAGTAGTATGAAAGCATCCAGCTGAACCCATCTGTTTACTTATTTTAAGTCCAGGATAATGACAGGAGAAGGGGAACCGGTTCTGTGAGCTTTGAGTAAAACTAAAGTTTAAAGATCTGATCAGCTGGTTTTTCTCAAGCTCAGCATGTAAAAACAGGTGATTTCATATCTGTGGGCTTGTTGGATCACTGATCTTTTAGATAGACCATAGGCATTAAAATACCTTTTATTTGATGTAACTGTAAACTGGCCTGCATTGTTCAACTCTCAACCTGCTGGCAATAAAACCATTTCCAAGTATTTCCTATATTTACAGCAATTTTAGCAGAAACGTTCCTCTAAAATATTCTTTTTAATGTTCTGAAGATACCTGCTTGATTTAACCAATGCTAACTCCCAAATCATCATAACAGCTTCAGATGAACCTGCATGAAAAAAGGAAACACAAATCAAAGGAGACATATTAGTAAAGCTGTTGCCTGATCTTTTAAAGTGTGGAGTTGGACCCACAAGCTTCTGCTATTTTGAATAATGACTTTAGAAACACAGCTGGTTTGTATGGCTAAAAGAAAATGGGTTTTATTTTTGGTGTTTTAGATGTTCTGTGAGGAAACTAAGCTTGCTGGGTTCATCAGTACAGGAATAAAAACCAAAGATCATGCTGCGATTGTCCACTTTAATGATAAAATGATAAAAAGTAATATGTCCCATTAATTCATATGTTTTTAGAGGTTCTCAGAGACGAGTTTGTTTTATTTCTCAAACTTGTCTTCAATGAGAAAATCAAGGTCCTCAGCTCTTCTTCTCCTGCTGAAGTGACGAACCACCACAGCCAGCAGAACCAGCGACAGGATGAAGCCACTGGCAAAGAACACCGTGGTGATGTTGGAGGCAAAAATCTCCGTGAATCTCCAGTATTCTCCATTCGATCTGGTTTCAGGAACTACTGGTGGATATTTCACTAGAAGACATCAGAACAAATTTCAGTTTTTACATAAATAGAAAAATGAACCGTTGGGTGGTTCAGGCTCTAACCTTCAGGAGACATGTCACTTTTTGGTGCTACATTTATCCTCTTATCCTCCTTGGCTACACTGGGACCAGCTGAACCAACTAGCTGGAGGGGACCCTGGGTAATGTAGTGTCCGGTGGTCTCCATGCTTAGCTCTCGTCTGCGTCGGCGGGACGGCTCGTTCAGACATCCCTGCGCACATCTGGAAAAGGGATTCCCAGGCTCGCACAGGATGACGGAGCAAGTGATGTAAACCTGTCAGGTGAATGTGAGAGAGTGGCTCAAAAACAAGGATTTACTCTCATCCAAAATCAAAGCAGTGTGGTTCTCCCGGAGATTTGTCCTCTCCACTCTCACACCCTCCTCTGAGCACGTTTAGGAATGGATCGAGTAAAAGTTTAGAGGTGATTAACTAGTTTTCTGGAGCAACTATTTCCTTTAATATGAACTCATTAAATCTGGCTGACTAAACTTAAAACAACTGAAAGAAATGGGATTATCATGTATAAATAGATTGGGACTGAACAGTCCTGACCTCTCCATTACCTACTTGCCTCCTTGCTGCTTCACTGCAGATATGGAAACCTTTAGAGTGAAGGACCTCGCGACATTGCAACAGTCTCAATACTTGCAACATGCTTGGGTTTTCCCTGCAATTCTTCATATCCCTGAGACAACTCGGCATCCACACTCATGTCGACATCATCACAGCATGCATACATCACTTAATCTGCCAGGAAAGGAACTCTTCCCTCAGCTTGTGGTTCTACTTTCTCATCGTGGGGTTCAATGTTCTTGCTGATCTGCCCAGCTTGCCACAGTATTCCAAGCTCAGATTGGTCTTTTTGCTCATATGCACACCCACCAAGATTCATCAAATTGAGATGTTTCAGGGTCAGCATCAACTGCACCAGGTCCAGCTCGGCCCGCCATGACCCTCTCAGACTGTCTCAGGTTGGAGCTACACACCATAAGATCACACTACACTTCTCCAGGCTCCACCCATGATCCGAAAATCCCAATATGATCCCACTGTAATTATTAACCACCAACTATCTGACCCAAACTGTCCTCCTCAGATGAAAGGAAGCCAGTCAAGATGTCCTGGAACAACCTGAGAACCGCCAAGACCCAAGCCTGCTTTGAACTAGAAACTGGTGAAACACCAGTGTCCCTGTCAACATTAAAGCCAGTTTTATCTCAAGAGCCCTTTTTCCAAAAAAGACACCAACAACAAGCCTTAGAGATATTTTCAGCTGCCTACGTGAACAGGCCAAATATATTGTGGAGAAAACTTTGCTGGTGAGGCAAAGATTAAGCTGTTTGGTCACAATCTCAAGGTTACTTGATGAGAACATAGTAGGAGTAGCATCATGCTGTGGGCATTGCACAAAGTGTCATCTAGATGGTGGAAAGTTGGACCCAGTTGGGTGTTCCAAAAGAACAGAGATCCAAACTGCTTTTAGAACAAATGAAGGCTGGCATTAGGCTTCTAGGATCTTGACTTCACCCCAACAAGAATCCGTCCAGAAGCTTGTCGTTGGCTCCAGAAAGCTCCTGTTCATTGTGTCACTTGCTAAGAGACATTCAACCAAAAGTTAGTGGGGGTGTATGTAAATATCTGAACTAAATTGAATTCCCAATTCGCAACCCGCTGCAGCTTCATGTTGTTCAATGGTTCCGGCCTGAAAAACTAACAGCTCAATGAATCATCTAAAGATGTTCCTGCTTATGATGAGTGGATGGAAACAACTGAGCTGTATGACAACAATTGAACAACATTGTTGCCTACATTAAATTCAGCAGAGCTTGAAAGTTGTGAGTTTTCCTAATATTTCATTCTGTGCAGCTGGAATCATCAGGAATGTTTTCCAGTGTTCCACACAGGGACATCAGGTATCGTACCTTCTGTTCAGGGTTCAACTCTCACTCTGAGATACCTGGTCATAATATCCGTTGAATTTGAAGGACTGGATCTCAAAGTTGTACAAAGTCTGATTCGATGGGTGGACCTTAAGAGTCTTGTCTTTCACACACCTGGAAGACAACAAATGGAAAATGACCAGCATCTTCTCCGAACATCTTTAACACGAGTTTCTGTGCAGCAGGACCCACCCGTTCTTGATGAGGTCATAGTATATGGGGTTGTCCGGGTTGTTGTCTGGAGTTCCTTTGCATGACTCAACAAACAAGGTGACGTTTGGGAGCTCTGACATGGCCTGGATGCCCAAGTAAATCATCTCCATCAGCTTGATCTGCACTGGGTAGGCGTTGGGCTCCACCCTGTTGGTGAAGTTACTGTCTCGGAATATCTCAAAGCTGTAGCCGAAGCTGCCAAAGCTGGACTCGGTAAAGATGTAGTCCGCCTGGTGGAGGCTGTAGAAGTTGGAGACGCTGATGGTTTTGGAAAACTCGCAGAAGAAGTCAATCTTAACCATGTTCCTTCGGATGATGACCTCGTCAGACCGCTCGATGGAGTGGATCTCGTTCTTAAAGACGATGTAGTCTCCTTTATCCTGTTTTCATGTGAAACATCAGAGTGAAAAAAGCAAAGTGGCAGAAAAGAATGGACACAATATCTTTGTTTGGCTTTATGCCACACCTCGAGCTTAGTGCCACAGGTGCTGAAAGACATGGTTCCCACAATGTGAGTGCCGTTGGTGGTGAGCGTGCACGATGGGTCTCTCAGGGACAGGAATTCCTCACTGACATCAGGCATGGACGCTTTATCCAACACCACCGTCATCTTGTTGGGTAAACATTGAACAGTGGCTTTGCCTGGAGGTCAAAGGAACAATGATCCAGTCAGTTCATTTTCAGTCAGTCATTTTCTATACCGCTTCTACCATAGTGGGTCACGGGGAAGCTGGTGCCTATCTCCAGCAGTCTGTGGGCGAGAGGCAGGGTACACCCTGGACAGGTTGCCAGTCCATCACCGGGGAACACACAAACAACTATGCACACACTCATTCACACCTAAGGACAATTTAGAGAGACCAATTAACCTAACAGGCATGTCTTTGGACCGTGGGAGGAAGCCGGAGTACCCGGAGAAAACCCACGCTTGCACTGGGAGAAAATGCAAACTCCATCCAGAAAGACCCTCAGCCAGGAGTCGAACTGTCGACAACAGGACCTTCTTGCTGCAAGGCAACAGTGCTACCAACTACACCACCGTGCAGCCCCAGTTCATTTTCATATACATTTAAAATATTATGACAGAGTTCTGGTATTAAAAAAAAGACAGAACTTTGAACTGGTTGGTGTTCTGCAGCACAAATTATGAACAACTATCAAAATGAACTAGTTCACTTGGATTCAAAATGAAGTCTGATGTTTTTAAATGTTATTAAATGATTTCATGTATCATCAGAATATTTCTTTTGCATTGGGCTCTTTACGGCCTCGCCACATCTGTTTGTCTCATGAACCAAACTGGTTCCAGGTCCTGTTAGGGGGACCAGTTCTCATGCTCTCTCCTCCCACTGTGTTTGCATAGCTAAAAATATTTTTTCATCATGCAGAGTCATGCAACATTCCTTCAAAATCTGTAGGATCTGCTGGTCATGCTCTGTTTCCCTTTATTCAGATTTAAGTTCTGAGATTTATTGACAGTCTGAACAAATAAAGGTTTAATTTTTGCTCAACAGGCATCAGCTCCTCCTCCTAATGTTTTCTATTGAATAAATTTGTTTTCTAGTAGTTTTCTGGGAACCTCTTATAGTATATACACTGGCTGTGTGTGTGTGTGTGTGTGTGTGTGTGTGTGTGTGTGTGTGTGTGTGTGCATTTTTATTGTTATTAACAACAAACCTTGCGTGAAGGTGGAATGAGACACCATAATGATGACACATCTCATCTCTGATTGGCTGGAGGATAAAAATAAATAAAACAGGTTTGTGCAGTTATGAAAAACAGAATTTCATTAAAATCTATACAACCAGGATGAAAATGGATTCTGGACGACCAGTCTGAACTTTGTCCGTTTCAGCTGAATGTTTTTAAATACAGCCATTTTGTGCCTCCTGCAGCCAGTATTGTGATGGAGCTCTTCAGATGTTAGACTGATTTTGATATATCTTATGATTCTATTTTTATTTGTTTTATGAAACATGACTCGGTTACAAACAGTCAATGCACTAAATGTGCTTCTTACACAGTTCTACCTCCGGTCCCCTCTGTTTTTAAATTGTAACTTTGTTGATTCTATGTGGAAATGTTATCAGATGTTTTGAAAATAATGCACCCAATATTTTGGTTAGTTTCACATCTTCATATTTGCTAATTTAACTCTAAGTTATTCACTAAATTGTAAAAGACAATCAAGCATTTTACCAGTTGGTTTATTTCTCTCATATTAATCTATCTGGTGTCCAGTATTTGTATTTATGCACAATAAACACAACTGTTTGTTTTGAAATTATGCTGAAATTATTCAGTAATAATTTGTGTGAGGTTTTTGCATATCTGAAGCTGTCAGAGGAACTAATGGTATTAAAAGCAGATTAAAGGTGATAAAACATGTTAAACTTTACAGAACACTTTTTCTCTGAAAAAGATTTAAAGAGAAAACCAGGATGTTCTTATTTCTGTATGTATCATAAAATAACTCACGTCGTTGCCGTTTCTGCAGTGAAACAGACTGGAATTAATCTGTTTACGTCCATTTCGTTTGGGGTCCAGCTCATAGTGACTTCTGCCTTTCCATTCGACTCGGTTCTGAACTCCTGGGTCATGTTGTGTGGCCCGCTGACCTGGAAGCTCTGGATCCTTCAGAGGAATAAAAAGGGACAGGAACATGTGTGTACTAACATGTAATGATGGTGCACGAAGCAGACGTGAGAGAGGTCCGTACTGAGCGTTCTGAGCCTGGGCCTGAGCATAGAGCTGGAAGGTCTGACCCACGCTGGCGTGAAGAACATCTCCATGTGATGGCGTCCTGGACAGGAACATGGGCAGCATGTCAGCAGCCACACAGCTCGATGTTGGAGAAATGACTGAAACAAAAACACAGCAGAGGTTTTATTTTCTCAAAAATAATAATAGGGACAAAAACTAGAAAATTGATTTCTTTTAAGAAGGTCTATTAAAGGCCTCTAAATCTACAGATCATATTTCCAAAACAAGACAAGATGCCATCTTTCTTGTCCATGTATTTACTGAGGATGTATCCATCCTTCTGCAGGTGATGGCCATCCTACCATCCTCCTGGCCTGCAGGAGTCCATGATCAGCTAAAGGAATTGGTGTCCTCAGTTTACCTGCATCATATCCACAACTTTAGCTGGCAGGCCGGTCATCCAACAGTAATCCGTGTTTCAGCCTCACTCACAGTGAAACCTGGTGTCTCCTTCGGATCAGGGGACCCATGTTCAGCCTGACTGATCTCATAGAGGTTCTCAGTAACTGCAGTAACATCACATGTGTTGATTGAATGGTTTTGGGCTTTAGTTTGGTTTGGACTTGTTTTATTTGCTTCATTTTTATTCACTTATTTGTGTTCTAGATGAAAGCTTTCTGTGACCTTTATGATTTTATATCATGAATTATTTCAGCTTGATAAAGATAAGTATTTAGGTTGTTTTCTCAATGTTTATTGGCTGTTGGAGCATATTGCATGCATTATTTTTGTCTTATGCAAACCCCCAACTTGATCAATTACATTTCTTTTTCATTTCAATGAACAAATAAATTTTACTGAAGCAGATTCAAAAGAATTACTTTAAATATGGATATTTTCTTCATAAAGTTAAAATTTTTGTAGATGTTGAAGATTAAATTTATACACACATGTATAAACACCCTTAAACTCCAGGCCTACAGAGTTCAGTGTTTGGGTCAATTTTCTTTTCTATATACACTACCGGTCAAAAGTTTTAATGGCTCTCCTTATTTTCATAACTATTTACATTGTAGATTCTCACCAAAGGCAACAAAACTATGAATGATCACACAAGGAATTATGTAGTAAACAAAAATAACTCTAAACATTTTTATATTTCAGATTCTTCCAAACACCCTCCCGTTGCTTTGATTACAGTTTCTAGGAGGAATAAATTGTGAAAATAATTTAGCATAATCAGAACAGAAAACCATATTTCAAGTGCTGAAGTTATTGTTCAGCAGAATCCTGTTTGTTACCGAGTTTAAATGAATTTAAAAATTTTCTTTTATTTTTAAAGGAATGGTTTTTAATCACTAGATAATTAATATATAATTAACATTTAATATTGAAATCTAAAGTAATACAAAATATTTCTGAGAAATCGTTAATATGTCATATATAGTATGTATTTTTAAATGGTCTACAAAATGAAACCCAGATGTTTCTGAGTGAATACTCATGTGAAGAAGTCTCACCTTCCAACAGGAAGTTCAGCTTCAGTTTACAGAGAGGAGGTAGGTTCATGTTGGAGGCCTCTCGGGTCACTATGCTTCCATCAGCGTAGGTCAGCGTGATGTTTTTGGTGGAGAAGTCCTCCATCATTAGCTCAAACACGTGGACGCCAGGTTGGAGTTTTCCTGTGCTTCTCAGCGTGCACGTATTCTGAACATTCAAAATTAAAAATGGCTGACACGTTTCTGTTTCCTTTAGTAAGGAGACTAAAAACTATCTGAAGGATAGATTTCATATAGTGGTTGCATCTGTGTGCAGGGAGAACATCAATAAAACTCTTAATGTTGCGAAACATCCTGAAAAGGCTGAAAACTGTTGCAAGCATCGGATTGAGTCTGAGCTGCCAGATTAGTCAGATTACCTCATCCAGAGTAAAGTTTGTTGTGGCGTCTGAAGCAAAGCGGCATCTCACTGCATCTCCATCTGGATCATGAGCTAGAAGACGGAGCTGGGTAAAACAGTTCTGAGGAACCCTGTAGGAACATTTTCATATTTCCCATCAGCACAGTTCTGGGACATTACTTCAGCCTCAGAGATGTTCTTCTGAGTTTACTGAGGTTATTTACCATTCTATAAGCAGTCTGTGCATGTCCCTTTGCTTTATACCATATGTCTCTAAGAAACAGTATTAAATGAAACAAGAAAGAAAAGAAAAGCATGATTTATAAGGTTGAGACTTCTGTACCGTAAGGAAGACACTGTTGCTGTGACGGGACAATTGTTGATGCGGTAGGAATCTGATCGAATTCCCAGATCCAGCTCTGCGTGGCTCATCCAGGTGATTTTCCCGTCCACATTAGAGGGCCAGCAGCAGCCTGAGTCTCTGAAAATAAAGAAGTGAAAATGGGATGTAAAAAAAACTTCTAAACCACTAAACTATATTGTTTTATAAATGAAGGTGAATAAAAACTCACATAAACTACTTCTTTTTATTACCTCAAATAAAATCTGGACATGAAATCCTTACTTAGTTTTGATTTACTGTTGGTTGCCCTAGTAACTGACTGACAACAATCCTGCACCACCGCTTATCTGCGTCTGCCCCCTGGTGGTCATTGTAGGTAAGGTAAGGTGAGGTAAGGTAAGGTAAGTTTATTTAAATAGCGCTTTTCAGTAACGAGACACTCAAAGCGCTGTACATACAATTACAATACAATGACAAATAAAATAAACATAGATACAGACACAGAAAAACAAATCAAATGATACTAAAATCCTTCTAAGAAATCTACAAATCTATGAATCCTTCTGAGAAATCTAAAAATCTCTGGCCAACATTACAATGATACAGAAAACATTAATAATCCTTTGGGTTTTACTGGTAAGAGCTGGTTCTAAACCAATCTTTCTAAAGAGGTAATTACATCATTAAGTCCTCTATGTAGGGGAAAGCATCTTGTGCTAAGAGACAATGATCCTTGGGTTCACTGGTATAATGCAGTTGTAGTCCAATAATAACAGTCATTTGCATCCATTGAAATTTAACTAAGCAATCGCTGAGTTCTGACTAAGGAAGCTGAGTTACTGGTGTAAAAATAGCTTTCATTCAAATTTTTTAAGAAACTAGTATTATTTTCCTATCACTGTAAATCTAAAAATCTATGAAAAGGAGAAGAAATCAAGAAATGAAATCCACATTTAGGCAAAAATAAAGGGCATTGGAAAGCAACACACATAAGCAAAGATTTTGCAGGGGCATGGTGGACTTGTGAGAGTGCCAATATTTAAGTATGATCATGTGTGCAAAGAATTAGACTGTCAACATTGACGAAGGTGCCATTGTCCTTGAAAAAGAGATGGAAGTTTTATCAAACGGCCATAAAGTTCAGTTCACATATGAGGGGGGTTGCTGGGGCAGAGCGTTGTATTTACAGAACATCCAGGAGAAATGTTTTGATAAGAAGCCTGTGGAGGCCGTATTGGGGCGCCTGAATTAGACAAACAATAAATGTTTTGGTTCAGGCTGGCTGTGATTTTCCGCCGGCATTCAAAGTCTTACTGGCATTCTCAATTTCAAATCCAAATAGCCAAATTTCTGGTACTTTCAGTAGATCTTGAGCAAACAACTTTCTCCAAGATTAAATCATATCACCTTTGAGTCCGGGAAACACTGCCAGCCTGCGATTCTGTTCAAGGATCGCGTCCAGCTTGCAATTCTGCTCTCTTAACATATCAGTCTGAGTGCTGAGAGCTCTAAAGATCCCCTCAAACATCCCAGGCAGCTTTGGAGTGCTTTGAACAGCTGCCGATGTTTTATGAATCTTTCGATAAGCCAGGTAACTGCCAGCTCCAAAAAGCAGAAATGCTGTTATCAGAAATCCAATTATGTACAAATCTTCCACATCCTTGACTGACATTGTTGTCAGGCACACAATCTTCCACTGCTGCCAGGAATCCATAGCGTATCCGGAGGAGAACGTCCCGTCTGGACAAGAGGGTTCCCCTTTACCCTGTCTTCCCATTGAGAAAATTTTATCGATTGCGTTGAGAGACCAGCTGACCAAATCCACAATGAACAAATTAGGAGGATATGCGAACAGAGGCTCTAAGAAAAATAGACAAAAAGCTGAAGCAGGGCAAAAAATGGGGGAGGATCAAGGAGAGAGTGGAAAAGCATCTGACCCCACTGAGAGCAAAAGAGAAGAAGCAAACAGTTATAGGAAACAAACATTTGATAGTAATTTTTTTATTTAGCTTTACACCCTATGTGTGTATGTAAATATTATATCTATTATTATTATTATTATTATTGTTACCTCTTATTAGATTATATTGGGCTAAAATATGTTGTATTATATGGGATAACATTAGATTTATATATTATATCAAATAAAATACATCAGTATTTGCAATTTATTTGCAGGAAGTCCAGTAAAACATCAATGATATTATTATTATTATTATTAGTAGTAGTAGTAGTAGGATACATATTATACACACACACTCACACACACATATATATATATGTATATAACTGGTTATAAATTAGTAAGTTAATATAATTAAAAAGAGGATGAGCAGCAGTTTAATTTTTTCAGCTTCAAAGTTTAATTAGCAAACAAAGCGATTTAAGAACGACAGTCTTCCATGAACAAGATGTTTCACAGAAGCTGCATGAATTTCACAAGAAAAATTTGGATGAGCTTAAGTTTTCTGGTAAATTTTAAATATGAGGAAGTGTCAGCTATTATTATTCTCTGCCATTGTTCTTCTAAAGCTCACAGACAAAAGACATTTAAGTGTGTTCGTGTAATGCAGAGAACTTTCTGAAAGCCAGACAACAAGCAAATATCAGTCACATTCCTCAAGGTGCGGCAATGGAGAAAAAGAAAGTAGAAGAAGTTTAATAAACTTCAGCCACATTCAGCGATTAACAGAGGTTTGAACTGTGTCTGTGGTTTTTTTGTGTGTATGCTCTGTCTCTCAGGGTAGATTCACACTGCTGGCCCGGTCCAGTGATGGGTCCAGGGATCAGTAAAAGTGAGAAAATTTATAACCTTCAGTTGGTCCGGTTTGCTTTCAAACAGAGATTTTTAGACCGAACTGTTATGCAGTTGCAACAAATTATTTCGGGGGCAATATTGCTCCAGTATTGTGATGATCGAGAAAAAAAAACACGAAGAAGAAAGTCCATCTTATCAGGGTTTCTGTTGCTACTTTGTTGTTCAAATGTAGTTGTGCACCTGCTTCTCTTCAGTTCTCTATGAAATGCCACGAGACATTTTCAAACTCTTCAGATTCGTGCTCCTCTTTTGTTTTTCCTCTACTTCTTCTTCTACTCAAATGCGCTGCTCTTAAATCACACGTATGGTACGCTGAGAACAGCACACATTCACACTGCAAGCAAACCACTCCAGGGTCCAGATAAATTGTGCCAAGAACTTTCTGGTCCGTTTTTGGGTCCGGGATGGGTTCACGCCAGCATGAAAACTGGATTTTGGCACAGTAAAAAACATTCCAAAGATTTAGTGCTTTGAAACCAGTTGGCCATGGCAGATGGCTGTTCACACTGAACTTGGTTCTGGTTCTGCAGGACGTTTCTTCCTGTTAGAGGGGAGTTTTCCTCTCCACTGTCACTACATGTATGCTCAGTATGAGGGATTGCTGCAAAGTCACTGAATGGATGCAATCTGGTGGGTTTCCTTAGACAGAAAACGTTTTAACCACTTTGAATAATAAACTGAACTTGACTGCATTGTTTCATAACTAGGATCTACTGGAATATGTGTAAATACTTAGAATCTGTCTCTATGATTGGATTAAATTGACTTTTCTTTGCAATGTTCCTTGAGATGATATATTTTGTGAATAATTGTTATATAAATGAACTGAATTGAACTGAACTGGATTAAACTCACTCAGATTGTGGAAACATTCTCAGCGCTGCCTTTAATATGTTCACAATGGTATCAGTCAGACGATGTGGCAGATAAAAAGTTTTCATCATGTTTTAATTTCGTAGCTGGCTGTACTGAAAGCTTTTCAGGTGCTTTGTGGAACCATCCGCTTTGTAACAGCTCTAAAATTAAGCCCTCCTTCAAGGAAAAATGTAAAGGTTTTAATTCTCTGGAGTGTGCTGTGAATGAATAATGCTATATGAATAAACTGGCCTTCTTCCTGCACCCCCTGAGTCCAAAGACCTGCATGCTGAACTCAACCCATGTCAGCAGGATTCAAACCATCAGTTTGAGAACGTAAAAGTCTCAGATTAAATCAAGTCTGTGGCAGTAGCCCTGGACCTTATTTGGTCGTTCTTAGCAGCTGAGAGGCACTTTGTAAGTTGGTTTAGAAAAATGATGCGAGAGGAAGCTTCCACCATCCAGTTTAATTTTGTTTTAATTTTTTATCACGCAGATTTACTGATTGGTTGCCTGTGACATTACAGCATCAGACAGCCAACATATTTATTTAGCATTTTCACTAGAATAAACTGCCAGCTCAGTAAATACAGCTTTCTCCAGCTAAACCTTCACTGTTATTGCTGCCAGCCACTTCACAAAATATTTAGTTGAGATTCTAGATTTTTTAAATAAAGGAGGTTCCAGCACACTTATATAGTAGTGCAGCAGCTACAGTAGCATTATTAGGCAACTTTGCTTTTTTAAAATTAAGCTAGCCTAAGAGAATCAGACCCTCAACATAAAAGTAGAGCAAAGCTGCAACATGTTCTATGTCCGTTAATCTCAAATATCCTGAAAAACAGGGAGATGTTCCTAAAAACCAACATTTATATCTGCTCTGTTCTTCACCAGCAATAAAGAATTTTCATGTGCAACTATTTCCTGAAGAATATTCAAATGAGGGCAAAAAATAATGTTCTTTACTCTTTCATTCAAAGCTTTGTTACCTTGTTCTGCTAACGCTGAGAATGTGACAGTCACATTATTTTGTGAATTTGATTTTAGAAAACGACAAACTTCTGGCTTTTGGGGCATCAAGAAGCTGTACAATTTGAATAATAAAGGTTCTGGTATGGAGTAAAAAGATATTATTAAATCAGGTATAAATTTATTTGCGACCTGGTGAGGTCTCTCCTAGTCTGTTCACAGATGGAAAACAGTAGCAACCATTCAGCAGGTAAACTCATATAAAGCTGTTCTAACATTAGTTCTCAGATGTTGAAGCTACAGATCGTATGCTAACTTCAGCGTGGAACAACAACAGAACCTGCCTGCTAGCATGATTTAACTCAGCTGTAACTTAACATGTTGGAAAGGTCACCATTCACTCATGACTCTCTGTAAATTCGTTTTTGTTTGCTTTTTGAGTTTTCACAGCAGCGCCACCTTCAATTTTTGCCGCCCTAGGCAATCGCCTCTGTGGCCTATACCTAGAACCCATCCAAACAGGTACCAGAACTCTTTGAGTTAAAGATCAACCCCTCCCAAAAAGTTCTGATAAACTGAACTCAGCTCAACTTCTGTGTTCCCTGAAGGGAATTGGGGTTTTCTCCAAAACAGGAGAAAAATAAATTTCAGTCATTATCTCCAAACTTAGTGGCCGGAACCACATGTGAGGTCTTCCAGACACGTCTGTTCAGCAGCAGTTTGTAGTATGAGAGGAGTTTTCTTCAGAGTTGCAGGTTTGCTTAAAGGAAGCCTCTAAGATGTTCTGGTTTGATGCCAGAGGAGTGCATTTTTGGTCATTGGTGGCTGGTATAGTGCAAACTGCAGATGCTTATGGTCAGCTGATCACCTCAGACTGTCACCAAGTTCTGGAGAAGCCTAGAACATGCAGGACGGCGGCCCTCAAGAACTAAAATGATTAAAAAATGAATCACATCTTCTTACTACGTTGCATTTTTTCTCATTGCAGAAAGCTGCCTCTGGAGCAACAACTCTCCCCAGATTGACAGTCGCCCGATGTATTTACATGTGTACATGTTGAAAGTTTTACTTCTAGGGCTTCTACTTTGAATGAATAGCAAGAATTTAGGTTGCAATAATTATTTTTGAAATAAAGGAAACAAAAACCTAATCATTTAATAGCCTCACTCCAGCTTCTTCTGAGGTCTGAGTCGTTTAACCATCTTCCATGAGCTGCCTAGATCCCTCTCTGCCTTTGACTGTGTCATGAAGAACACCTGAGAGTAAACCTGGAGCAGAGTACCAGTAAGATCTGGTTTCGCTTGGTGTGATCTGGACTCACCTTAGAGTAAAGCTTGTCCCATTGGCCTGGAAGGTTGCTGTTGTGCGTTTTTCAGTCTGGCACCACCTGCCTTGGCCTGAAGAGTCCTGGTCCGTTCGGAGTGTATCCGACTCATCCAAGTCCATACACACCCCACCTTCACAGAACAATGACGCCTGGTTCTGACAGTCATTTCTGCCATTTTCTCGGTGAAAGAAAGTCACCTGCAGGGTTTATAAAACATAAATCGAACATAAAAATTTACCTTCAAGAATCCAGACATTCCTAAAATCCTTGAAATTAGTTATAGACTTTCTGAAGCTCTTTCTCTTGTTTTCTTAGGACTTGGGCTGCTTTTCTAACCCGTTTTAATCCATTAAATTAGATTTTTAAGCTGTTTGTTACTCGCAGACTCACAAAGACACTTTTTCCCTTCAACTAATCTATGAAAATCCCAAATATTGTACCTTTGGAAAACCAGAAGAGAGGTTTTTTTTTTGCCTCCTTAGCTGAAATAAGATGTATCTGTTGGGTTCGGGGTCAGGTCTTTACTGGATTTTGTTCCTGTTTTTTTAAACATGACAGAAGCATCACAAGGCAACACCTCACAACGCTGAGACACACTAAGAAGTCACAGGTCAGATTTAATGAGTTCAGCTTAACAATGATCAGGTTCAGGAACTAAAACTGGATGAAAAAGCTGCCAAAGACCATAGAAAATTTCTGAAAGAGCTTCAGAAAGCCCAGAGAACTATTGATCAAGACCACTTCAAAATGTTAGAGGAAAACATGGCTGCTTGGAAAGAAAATAAAGAGAACTGAGAGCTGGATCAAGACAAAAGACATTCTTAGAGGACAGATTTATACACAATCATAATCTGATGAAATTAGATTTACTTTGGGTTTAGATCAGATATATGTTGCAGAAGAAATGATTTGATCTGATAGTAGTATCATTGTCTGTTTTTAATTCCTGTTTGTGTTTTGTTTGTTTTATCACGGCAGGTGGGAAAAGATTTAAAAACATTTTCTTGACATAAGTCATCAGATGCTTTGACCGGAGGTATGGATGACATGCAGGTGTGCAGCATGCCACGAATCACTTCTTCTGTTTCTTTTCTTTATTCTACGTGGCTGTTTAGTTTCTAAAGTCAGGGAACAGAAAGAAGTTACTCCAACAAACCCAAGTTTCCTACTAACAAAATGGTTTATTCCTGGCCCATCAGGTTTCAGGATTTATTTCTGTCTCTTCAGTTTGATAGAATGAAGTTAAACTACATATTCAGATACAGAATTTGAAGCAGCAATGTGGTGAGTGATGTTCTGTACCTTGTATCTCCCATCTGTGTTCATCTGTAGAGGTGAGAAACTGATGCTGTCTCCATAAAAGCTGACAGCTGAGCTCTTCCCCAGCAGAGCGACCAGCAACAGCAGCGCTGCACCAGTCTCCATGATGCCTCTCAAGATCTGTTCATGTCAAAGTCCAACCTGGGACTTTCAGTGTCAGAGATGGAGGAGGCGGTTCCCTCTACGTTTCTCCAACAGGTCTGACTGGATCTGAGCTCAGTTCAAACCATTTATGTTGCAATAGAACAGGCAAGTGACAAAGCTTTTCAGAGCTGGGAGCTGTGATTAACTAAAATACCCTCTGAGCATAAAGTTACACTCTGCATTGCAGTTCCTTTAAAGTCCAAATAGTGCTGGAAAAAATATTAACCCTCTTAATGAGTTGTTCTGCTTTTTGTGTGTTTCAGACCTGGTCATGCCACAGAATCTCTATCAGTCCAGACTTTACTAGGCCGCTCAGATGTGGACCTGCTGTTGTGTTTTGGATCATTGCCCTGTTGCATAAACAAAGAGCACTTGAGCTTAAGGTTACTAACTGATGGCGGGGTATTCTCCTTCAGGATTTCCTGCTGGAAAGCAGAAAACATGGTTCCATCATTTACAGCAAACCATTGAGGTCCTAAAACAGTAGAGCAGCCCCAGACCATCACACTACCACTACCATGATTTAAGGCGTGCTGTGTTGCTTTATGAAAATTTTCAGCCTACTTCATGTTGTCAGACTTGTTCTGTTTAAGTCATTTCTTGATTCTATGGGTCTGGTAGTAATCAGGTCAGAGTGTGGTTAGGGACATATAACCAGAAATGTGGTCAATCACAGTTAATTCATGAGTTAACAATGAAGATATTTATTTTTACACAGAGAACCAGATTTGGTTTGGATAGTCTTTTTTTTTTCATTCATAATTGATCATTTAAAAACTGCCCTTTGTATTTCCCCAGATTATCTTCATCTTCAGTTTCTTGATGATGTGAAAAATGTAAGTGTGACAAAAAGGCAAAACCAGAAGACATTTTTCAGAGGTACAGTACTGTGCAAAAATTTTAGGCAGGTGTGAAACAATGCTGTAACAAAGAATACTCTCAAAACAATTATTTATTTTCATCAATCATCTAAATGCAATGAATGAACAAAAGAGAAATCTAAATCAAATCAATATTTGGTGTGACCACGTTTTGCCTTCAAAACAGCATCAATTCTTCTAGGTTCTTGCACACAGTTTTTGAAGGAACTCGGCTGGTAGGTTGTTCCAAACATCTTGGAGAACTAACCACAGATATTAAGATTATCATCTTAATGCTGATTGGCTGAATGTAGACAGCTGATAGAATCATATTATGTAATATTTGGTAACCGTGACAAAAGATTTATTTTTTATATATTTAAAACGTGTTTATTTTTAACCGTCCTGCTTTTCTGTAGGATTACGGATTTTTTTATTTTTATTTGAATTGTTTTATTATTGAATTGTTTTATGAAGGTAAAGAATAAACTTTCACTTTTCCATAGTCTACGCGACTATCGGTAGTGACGTCAGCTCATGAAATTTGTAACACACGGTGGCAAGATGGCTACGGAACCAAATAAGACCGAAATCCTGACGATTTTCAAAAGATTACGATCAGTTCCCACGAACAAGGTAACCAAATTTGACGTAGATGACCTGTGTTGTGTTGTTATCTAGTTGACGTTTTACTGGCACGTCTTCGTTTATTATATATATATAAATATATTCGGTTGGTAGCAGTTAGCATCGGCTGCTAACGGAAACTGACAGCAGCTAATAGCTAGCGGGTGCTAATACTGTTCCGTTCAATACTACGGAGAACCGGAGCTAACGGCTAACAGGAGCTAACATCTGCTAGCCTGCCGGTCCTTGAGTCAAACCTTAAGGCCACGTAAATGGTTTGCGTTTGCCTGGAAGAAAACCTGCTAGCTTGGCTGCTTTTAAGCCATGTAACCAGGAAAATGTGTCGGATCTAATCCAGGACTGAATATAAGTCGCAGAAGGTGATAAATGCTAATATCGAGTTAATTCGCCGTATTAATCGTTTTGCTGTTAGTTAATACAAGCTGTATCTGATGTGTTACAGTTCGTAAAACCTTAGCTTCAACATTATGTCTGACACTTTTTTTATTTATCAAAGCCGGCAAAAAAAATGTTTTGACGTTTTCCATCAGGTCTTCTACAGTCATGCTTGTTCATCTGTGTTTGTGGCAGTTCTTTATATATATATATATATAAAACAATGTAAACAATATTTTTGACACCTGTGTGGTTTCGGGGGATGTATTTAGATGTTTACAAACCTTTACACCAAGATTAATTTCTGCAGGGAATTTTGAATTGTGTTCACTGAATCCGGTTTGACTATTTGTCTTTGGATTCTTAAATAATTTAAGGATGAGTGGGTCACATCGGTAGAGGAGGAGGAGGGTCTGCTGCAGAGTCAGTGAATCCATGCAAAAAGCTGGTGTTCATTTCATTTTTTCACATGAGTGCTTAGCATAATAACACGGATCAAACTGTAATGCATGTAATTGAACAAAATCTGTGTATATTATTGGATTGAAGGGACTACATATTTCTCCTTAGAAGTTGGATTTGTGTCCTGGAGATGACATTTGGTCTGAATCAGAGCTATGTAAATGCATTGTATGGAACTGAGTAGAATTTCAAACTCAACTGGACATTCAGTTGTAGAAAGGCTGACATCATTTTATCATGTAAAATAAAAACAGACATGTTCCATGGGCATTATGACAGTAGGTAAACAGGAAAGAGGACAACGAGAGGGAGAGACATTCAGCAAAGGGCACCAGGTCCAGGACTCGAACCCGGGCCAGCCGCACCAAGGATTATAGCCTCTGCACATGGTCGCGCACTTAACCCCTATACCACCAGCGCCGCACGCTAAAAAGTTATTTTAATAAGGAACTGCCTTTATTCTCACTACTGTTTTATAGTTGTTGCATCTATATCAACATAGCAGTAAATGTGAGCGAAGGACGTTGCTCGACTTTGACAGTTTAGATCCAGTGTTTAGGGAAAGCCTCCACTAGGTGTTCTCGTTCTAACTTAATGGCTGAGTTGACCGATAAGTGTGTTTTTCCCTGCAAATGTTTGTAATAGGACATCTCAGTAAGCTGTTCCAGAACAGTTGGTGTTGTTATCAGTAAATACAGGATTAATTGTGGATTCTGTGCAGGTTTGTTTCGACTGTGCAGCCAAAAACCCGAGCTGGGCCAGCATCTCGTATGGCGTTTTCCTGTGCATCGACTGCTCCGGCATCCATCGCTCACTGGGAGTCCATCTCAGCTTCATCAGGTGAGCCTCACAACACTAGAATGATCAGTGATGTCTGTACTTTACTGCTTAATTCATTACCAGGTAATGAATCTGTGAACAATCTGAATATCAGATGAATTAGCACGTTTGAGTGTTTTATGTATGGCAGTTTCACGAATGGTGGATTTTTTTTCACAGATCCACAGAATTAGACTCCAACTGGAACTGGTTTCAGCTCAGATGTATGCAGGTTGGAGGGAATGCCAACGCAGTAAGTCACTGCTCTGAGGTTAGCTCATGTTTGGTGTTGCTCTGATTATTTCCTGACACGATGCAGTAACATTTTCTCCTTTCGTATGAAGACGGCCTTCTTCCGTCAGCATGGCTGCTCCACCAACGACACTAACAGCAAGTACAACAGCCGTGCTGCCCAGATGTACAGGGAGAAGATTCGGCAGCTGGCAAATGCAGCATTGTCCAAATATGGCACTCAGGTGAGAATCAAGAAAGTTTGAAATAAGTTTTATCTTATAGCAGACATCAGAACAAACGTTAGCTCCACTGGTCATGTTTACCTCAGTAAAGGTCTGAGTCCTCTGACTTCACACGCAGGACTTTTAATTCTTACCCGTACAATAATGAGAGCTGTAAAAGTCAACTAAAAAGCCGATTTTTACAGTCAAAGATGAATAAAATTGGTGTGTAGACCATCTGGGGATTTAAAATGTACCAGAAAGGAGCTTCTGCTTTTTATATTTAAGATTTGCTGTAGATTATGAACATCAGAGGAAAATGTCAGCTCCATCACTCTAATGAAGAGATTCCGATCACCATTTAAACACTACATCCATGCTGGTGTTCTGATGGTGGAATCTGTGCCCACTTCCTGCTGGCTGTCAGTCCTTCCTACCGATGTCAGATCATCCATGCCTCATCCTTTCTTACTGTCTGTGGGTCTTTTAAAGCTTCACCACTTTAGAAATATTTGCCATAAATCCATAGTTATTTTTTGTATTAACTGAGAAACCTCAAAATGTTTGTCTAGAAAGTTTAGATCTTTTAGAAATGGAAAATATCCAGAGAAGCTGGTTGGTTTGTTGGTACCGTTTTCTGACCTTAAACTGTGGTTGGTTGTGATGTTTTGGTGACACGATGAATCGGACAGAGCTGCAAAGATACCAGCTCACTGTAATTTACAGACAAAAGGTGTCAGACTGCAAAATCAGAAGAAACAAGGAAATTATAGTCCTTTTACAGATCGCATGTTCTTACATCAAATACATCTGTTTGAAAGTTAGTCAGTTATGCAATATATAAATTAGTTTAAGGTGTAAATGTATGTCTATGCTAAACATTATAACCCTGCTGGAACATATTGTTTTGTTGGAGAAAATATCCTCATCTTCTTAAGACAATCATTCATCCCTTTTCCAGTCAAAGTCCGACTGGAACATAAACGCAGTTATTAACCTTTTCCTCTTGTTGTTTCAGCTGTGGATCGATTCTTCTGCAGGAGGACCATCTGCTGCCCCTGAGAAGAAGGACGATGACTTTTTTGCTGAGCATTCAAAGGTTCAACTTGTTTTTTAACTTATGGAAAAAAGTTGTTTTAAATATTTTATATTGGATATGAGAATGAATGATGATTACAAACTTTAGCAGCTTTTGTGAGCAGAACACAACAGGGCTGCACAATATCAGGAAAATATGCAACTGCAGTATGACTGATGCCTGCAAAGGTTATCATGATGATGTTGTCAGCAGCCTCCATCAGTTTTACCATCCTACCCACAAAGACTGTATTAGGACCAACTGAGTGGATATATTACTGACATTCAGAGCTGAATGCGCTGCGTTGCTATAATAGCCTAACAAATGTTGTCTTGCATCATTCCTTGGTGATTTCAATATTGCAGATCAATTTTGCAATTATTGCTATTCAGTATATTTGCATCACTAGTGAACAACATTGTGAGGCCGGCACTGTGCAAATTCATTAGCTTGTCAAAATAGTTTGAACTGTTAAAACTTTATGTATGATATTTAAATAAAGCTTTTCCATCAGTTTTAACAGCAGGTTTACTGATGCGTTCTGCAGGGTGGAATTTTTTCCCCCTCTACGTTTTACTGCAATGATTTTGCCAAAAATCATTGCATTGGTTTATGTCCAAAAACATGACTAGGGCTGCACAGTAGTGCTGTGGGTAGCACTGTTACCTTGCAGCAAGAAGGTCCTGGGTTCGACTCCCGGCGGGGGGGTTCTTTCTATGAATGAGTGTGTGCATGGTTGTCTGTCCTGTATGTTTCTATGTTGCCCTGTGATGGACTGGCGACCTGCCCAGGATGTACCCTGCATCTCGCCCGTAGACTGCTTGAGATAGGCACCAGCTTCCCCACGACCCACTATGGAAGAAGCGGTATAGAAGATGAATAAATGTTAAAATATAATTTCTGGCTATACTTGCATTGCTTTGGTGTGGAGTCTTTGAGGTAGCATATTCATCTAGTAGTCATTGCGCTTAACACAACTCAATAAAAACACATTTGAGCGCTGTCGCCAGGACAACCTGCGACCAGGTTTGGATTCATTGCGGTTCTCTTTCAACATTCGTTTCGCTATCTCACGCCTGTCCCCCAGAAGCTCTATTACATTACGCCAGTCATGTTTCCAGGCCTGGAGCCGAGGGCGCAGCCACAACGAAAAAACATGAAAAATATGTTAACAGGACGTGGCCGTGCAGCAGCACATGAGGCCTCAAGGGGGAGCTCTCACCCTACCTCTAACACAGCAGGCTGCTTTTTCTGTGGAAGAAGCAGACCTGGGCGAGCGCAGCTAACAGTTGTAGCGGAACAGCAGATCCCTCAGCCGGTGTTGCGCAGTGTTTACACGGAAGCACCTTTAGGTCCACTGGCAAACAACACTCAGCTGTGGCGAGCGTGTGGAGCGTCAGATTGGGTGATAAAGACTGTATCCAAGGGATACAGGCTCCAATTTCTGACAGCCCCCACCCCGTTTCAAGGGCATAGTACAGTCCCTGCAGCACAAAAGAGCTGTCCGGCTGGTACCGCAGGAGCAAAGCAGAGACGGGTTTTACTCCAGATACTTTCTTGTGGCAAAAAGTGGCGGGGGTCTGCGACCGATATTGGATCTGCGGGTTCTGAATACATATCTGAGATGGTATTCGTTCAGGATGCTAACACACGCAGCTCTGATAAAGTTTGTGCATCAAGGAGACTAGTTTGTCTCCATAGACTTGAAAGACACATATTTCCATATCCCTACATATCCCCCTCACAGAAAATACCTCAGATTTGCGTTTCAGGGAAAGATATACGAGTATCTGGTACTTCCTTTTGGCCTCTCACTGAGCCCTCGTGTGTTCGTGAAATGCACCGAGGCAGCCAACGCACCTCTGAGGGAAAGGGGGATGCGTCTGGCGACGTATATAGACGATTGGCTGATTGCAGCTCAGTCTTTAGAGGAGTTCATGACGCACGCCGAGATGCTTACTTTAAAATATGACAGTTCTGGGATTCACAATAAACTGGGAATAGAGCATTTTAACCCCAGTGCAAACAATCACCTTCATTGGCCTGTCCCTGAATTCAGTCGAGTTCAGAGCGCGCCTCTCAGCGGACCGAGTAAAAGCCTTTCAGGCTTGTCTGGCACTCTTTCGCAGAGGCACACAGGTGAAATTCAGGTTATGCCTCAGACTGCTGGGTCTGCTGGCGGTCATCACACTCGGCCGTCTACACATGCGCCCGTTTCAGAGGTGGGTGGCGTCACTCAGCTTGAGCCCCACACGCCATGCTCACCGCAGCGTCCTGGTTTCTCTCATATGTGCACGTGCGCTGAGCCCGTGGAAGCGCCCTGGTTTTCTCAACACTGGCGTTACCATGGGAACCATCCTGACGAGGAAGGTAATTACCACAGACGCCTCGCTGACAGGTTGGGGAGCCACTCACGAGGGGATGATGGTAAACGGCGTTTGGAGTCCACAAACACACAGCTTACAAAAATTGTCTGGAACTCCTGGCCATGATGCTGGCACTGAGACACTTTCTGCCCTTCGCATCAGGGGAAAACGCTCAGTGTCCAATGTTTTTCTCACTGACAGAGCAACAAGTTCCGCTTGGACTGGATGAGCTAGCGCACAAATGGCTGCCAGCCCTACTGTACGCCTTTCCCCCGCTGGAACTGATCATTCCTACTCTCACCAGGGTGCGAGATATGGAAGCAAATTGTTACCATATTTCAAATGAAAAAGCATTTTCAGAAATGCTTTTTCATTTTAAGAATGTGGCTGCATTATTTGACTCATAAATGAAATTAGTAATCAATAATCCTATTTGTATTTTAATTTTCTTCTTCAAGACTGCTCATTCTTTCACTTAATTAAAATGAAAAAGAAAAAGACATTTGAGATTTATTTTTCAAAATGTAACCCAGCAGATACCAAAATTCAATTTGAAATGTAAAATTTGAAAATGAAAAAGCATTTTCAGAAATGCTTTTTCATTTTAAGAATGTGGCTGCGTTATTTGACCCATAAATAAAATTAGTTATCAATCATCCTATTTGCATTTGCATTTTCTTCTTCATGACTGCACATTTTATGCCATAATCAAAAAGAAAACAAAGCAGACATTGCTTTTTTGTTTTCGTGGTCTGTCCGCAAAGTCCTGCCCAGAACTCGAAAACAAAAAAGCATTCCGAGCTGCGGGCGCAGAAGAGTGACGTCAGCAGCCGCTCTTCCTCAGCTCCCTGCTGACCGAGCTACCCATCTTGTTCGGTAGGGGGCGCTGTGCACGTCTGCAGTGCATTACATTGCAAACGTGCCGAGAAATTGATTGAATTGCAGCGGGGTCGAGCTCAATTTGTGGCAGTGGCAGGAAGAACTGGTAGTTCTGGTGGCAGGCTGTCATGAAAGGTGCACGACGTGGTCCAGTGTCGAGGAGCCTCACTCCTTCATGGGATTTACGCATGGTACTCGATGCGTTGTCACGTGCACCGTTCAAACCGTTGCAGCAGGTTGAGCTCAAAGTGCTTTCCTTTAAAACGGCCTTATTTATTGCTCTGGTTTCTGCTAAGCACGTGAGCGACATTCAAGCGCTTTCAGTTAACCCGTCCTGCATGCAGTTTTTGGGTGAGGAGTCAAGGGTTTTACTGAAACCTAATCCTGCCTTTATACCTAAGATTGCTATGGCTCTGCCATGCCGTGCCCTTGAATTAATGGCTTTCTACCCACCACCATTCTCCTCTCAGGAGCATGAACGACTGCATACGCTCTGCCCAGTACGAGCTCTGCGGTTATATGTGGAAAAAACTGCAGATTTTCGCAAATCAGAGCAGCGGTTTGTGTCGTGGGCTTCATCACATAAAGGAAAGCCTCTCACAAAGCAACGTCTTTCGCATTGGGTAGTGGAGGCTATTATTATGGCTTATGAGGGCAGAGGCCTTGCACCCCCTGCAGGTCTGCGGGCTCATTCCACTCGTGGTATGGCCTCATCCTGGGCATTGTTCCAGGGTATACATGAGGAGGAAATATGTGAGGCTGCCAACTGGGCGACCCCTAACACCTTCACTAGGTTCTATAAACTGGATGTCACCAGGCCCACACTGGCTCACACGGTTCTGGGTGTGGGTTCCACATTGCCATGAATGCAGGATGCATCTGTTGGTCTTCGAGTGAGTTTATATGGCAATACGGGAGCAGAAATATCCCATAGTGAGATCCCGAAACGAATGTTGAAAGAGATCTTTAGGTTAAGGATTTAACCCCGGTTCTCTGAAACATGAGTGAGGTATCTCACCAGATAGAAAAGAGGCCACTTTAGGTAAATAGAGGAAAAAAATCATATTTCACACTTTATCCTTAACAGGATACAGTTTGAGATTGCAAAAAACCTCAGCACAAAGAAGCAACAAGTTGACAAAACAACATCATGCCGGGAACGGTGAAGGTGGTGTGAGGGGTGCATATGTTTATCTTGAGCATGTGTGTGTGTGCAAGTAAGTCCATGAAGCACTGTCACAGAGGCCATTGTCCTTGATGGTTCGTTGGAATGATCATCAACCGGCCACAAAGTTCTGAGCAGGTCCACAGGTGTCCTCAGGGAAGGGAGGGGGCAGAGCGTCATGGTTACATAACTTCCAGGACAAGTTGAAGATAACCAGCCATAAAGGCCGCGCAGGGAGCCAGATTCAGAAAAACAATAATTATTTGGGTTAGACTGACTCTTAATTTTCCGTCAGCCTTTAAAGTCTCGCTGGTTCTTCTCAAAGGTGAATCCAAACAGCTAAATTCCTGGTCTTTCTGCCAGATCCGAGCGAACAACTTTCTCCAAGATTTATCCCATTTCACCCCTGAGTCCAGGAACCGCAACCTGCCTGCGATCCTAAGGATCACATCCAGTCTGCGATTCAGCTCACGTAACATCTCAGTCTGAGTGTTGATCGCTCTGAAGATCTCATCATACATGCCAGGCAGCCTTACAATGGCCAGAACAGCTGCTGACATTCTCCGAATTTCTCGATATGCCAGGTAACCGCTGACTCCAAAAAGCAGAAATCCTGATATCAAACATCCAATTATATACAGGTCCTTCTCAAAATATTAGCATATTGTGATAAAGTTCATTATTTTCCATAATGTCATGATGAAAATTTAACATTCATAAATTTTAGATTCATTGCACACTAACTGAAATATTTCAGGTCTTTTATTGTCTTAATACGGATGATTGTGGCATACAGCTCATGAAATCCCAAAATTTCTATCTCACAAAATTAGCATATTTCATCCGACCAATAAAAGAAAAGTGTTTTTAATACAAAAAACGTCAACCTTCAAATAATCATGTACAGTTATGCACTCAATACTTGGTCGGGAATCCTTTGGCAGAAATGACTGCTTCAATGCGGCGTGGCATGGAGGCAATCAGCCTGTGGCACTGCTGAGGTCTTATGGAGGCCCAGGATGCTTCGATAGCGGCCTTTAGCTCATCCAGAGTGTTGGGTCTTGAGTCTCTCAACGTTCTCTTCACAATATCCCACAGATTCTCTATGGGGTTCAGGTCAGGAGAGTTGGCAGGCCAATTGAGCACAGTGATACCATGGTCAGTAAACCATTTACCAGTGGTTTTGGCACTGTGAGCAGGTGCCAGGTCGTGCTGAAAAATGAAATCTTCATCTCCATAAAGCTTTTCAGCAGATGGAAGCATGAAGTGCTCCAAAATCTCCTGATAGCTAGCTGCATTGACCCTGTCCTTGATAAAACACAGTGGACCAACACCAGCAGCTGACACGGCACCCCAGACCATCACTGACTGTGGGTACTTGACACTGGACTTCTGGCATTTTGGCATTTCCTTCTCCCCAGTCTTCCTCCAGACTCTGGCACCTTGATTTCCGAATGACATGCAGAATTTGCTTTCATCCGAAAAAAGTACTTTGGACCACTGAGCAACAGTCCAGTGCTGCTTCTCTGTAGCCCAGGTCAGGCGCTTCTGCCGCTGTTTCTGGTTCAAAAGTGGCTTGACCTGGGGAATGCGGCACCTGTAGCCCATTTCCTGCACACGCCTGTGCACGGTGGCTCTGGATGTTTCTACTCCAGACTCAGTCCACTGCTTCCGCAGGTCCCCCAAGGTCTGGAATCGGCCCTTCTCCACAATCTTCCTCAGGGTCCGGTCACCTCTTCTCGTTGTGCAGCGTTTTCTGCCACACTTTTTCCTTCCCACAGACTTCCCACTGAGGTGCCTTGATACAGCACTCTGGGAACAGCCTATTTGTTCAGAAATGTCTTTCTGTGTCTTACCCTCTTGCTTGAGGGTGTCAATAGTGGCCTTCTGGACAGCAGTCAGGTCGGCAGTCTTACCCATGATTGGGGTTTTGAGTGATGAACCAGGCTGGGAGTTTTAAAGGCCTCAGGAATCTTTTGCAGGTGTTTAGAGTTAACTCGTTGATTCAGATGATTAGGTTCATAGCTCGTTTAGAGACCCTTTTAATGATATGCTAATGTTGTGAGATAGGAATTTTGGGTTTTCATGAGCTGTATGCCAAAATCATCCGTATTAAGACAATAAAAGACCTGAAATATTTCAGTTAGTGTGCAATGAATCTAAAATATATGAATGTTAAATTTTCATCATTACATTATGGAAAATAATGAACTTTATCACAATATGCTAATATTTTGAGAAGGACCTGTACATATCTTCAACATCCTCGACTGACATTATCGACAAACACACAATCCTCCACTTCTGCCAGGAGTCCATCGTGTATCCAGAGAAAAACGTCCCGTCCAAGCAAGTGGGCTCTCCTTCACCCTGTTGAAGCAGGGCAGATATGGGAGGGTGCGGGAGACAGAGGAAAAGTGTCCACTTCCACAGAGAGCAGAAAGAAAGAAACAAAGAAAGAAAGTCATATTTCATGTTAGTATATCATCAACACGGATAATTCGCCTTAATTCAATTTATATTAATTAACCTGCTTTTTTTTTCTTCTAAACAACAGTGACACCATGAAACTTTTTACAGCTTTTATGGATACACCTTAAATAAAATAATGATAATGGAGCACAGCACTTGGGTTCTTTATTTCTTTTTCAAAAGAAAAAGGAGAGAAGAGGTCTTTTCCACGTATGTTAGTTCAGAGGCTGTTCATGATCCAACAAGCATTCACACACAACACGTTGCCCCTTCACAGTTGCTGATATATAAACACACGTTAGTGAACGTTGTCTTTGAGATTATCAGTCAGACTTTAACACAACCAGACACATCTAAATATCTTTTTATTCATTATCTCTTTTCAGTCTGCTAATGAGTGGAACATAGCGCCCCCTTCAGAGCAGAATGGAGCCTCGGTGTCCTCACAGCTGACGGATACAACGCCTAAAGCCCAGGATGACGGCCGTGAGTGAAGCACAGTTGTCAGCTTCAGTGTTCGGTGTGAGAAAAATATTGTGGTGTTTGGGAAGATGATTCCTGACTTGGCTTCATCCTGGTAACACAAGGATGACCTAAATATGGTCAATGAAAACGTCACAAATGCTTCCAGCTTCAATGATGACTTTCCCCTAAAAATCTACACATGTAGATTTGAAAAAGCGCATCGTGGATTTATTCAGTTTTGTTCACATCATTAGAAAGTGATACATGATACGTTTACTGCTCAGTAATCTGTCGGTTTGTCTGTATCTGGGTTTACCTTAATGTTCCCCAACGGTGTGATAAAGAAGTTCAGTTTGTTAGGACATTCTTATCCTATGTTTAATCCCAGGATCTAACTGGATTACAGGAGATAAAGCTGGAATATCAACAAAGCTTAATTTCAATTTATTCTAGACGTTTGATTCAATTCAAACATACTTTATTAATCCCAAAGGGAAATTAAATGTTGTTGTAGCTCATATTATGAAGGTTTCCTCAAAGAGCCGTTGTAGATGCTGATGTCTGTGGGCAGGAAGGATCTCCTGTAGAGCTCCGTCTTACAGCAGATCTGAAGAAGCCTCTGACTGAAGACACTCTGTTGTTGTAGAACAGTCTCATGAAGAGGATGCTCAGGGTTCTTCATAATGTTCTTCATTTTATGAAGAATCCTTCTTTCCACAATGATCTCCAGAGGTTCCAGAGGAGTCCCCAGAACAGAACCAGCCTTCTTTATCAGCTTGTTGAGCATTTTTAAGTCCCTGGTTCTGATGCTGCTTCTCCAGCAAATGATGGAGAAGATCACTCTCCACAACAGACTTATATTATATCTTACTTATACTTATATCTTATTCAATAGAGCTTTAAATTAATCTTCTTATTTTACATTTGGACCCGATATAAACATATTCATACTGATACGGTTTTCTTTGTTGGTCCTTCTCAGTCATTCTGGTTATGAAACAATATTTTATTATTTTAACTAACTGAGATTTTTAAGATGGCATATTGGATGAGTTCACCAGGTTTTTCCAGCTTGTTTTAGTGCTGCATGGTTGCTGGACCTACCTTGATGCAGTCTGATCAGGCTCGATGGGCTGAGCAATTGGGTCGGTGCATCAGAATCTGCTTTGATGTAGTTTTCTTCACATCTTTGGAACTGATCCTTTTCTGCAGCTGTTCTAAATTACAAGTCTTTTTCAAGTCCACTCCACTAAGGTGTACCTCAGGGCTCTGGTTTGGGCCCCTTGTTTCTGTAGTACATGTCCTCTCTCTGGCACACTTTGAGCACTTTTATTAGACATTTTTATCCAAGGATTTGTATTATCATACTATTTGAAGCCTGATCAGGGCACTACGTTGCTTGAGTGCTTTGATTATGTGAAAGTATATTTCCTGAAAATATTTGTTTATGCTTCAGACCAAATTATTCCTCGGGTAACGGAAACGTTTTCATCTTAAATTAAATCTGTCTGGAACCTTGAGGCAATCCTTGACTCATGTTTTACATTAGATGTTCGGGTCCAATCTTTATTTTTATTGCTTATAAAACCTAGTAAGCTGACTTCCATTGTGTTGTAGTCAGAACTGGAAACATCTCCCTGTTTTGCTGTAGTTCACCTGCATGAAGAGCATCTACATGCTGTTGTCAGGTCACACTGCAGCTACACTGGCTTCCTATCAGTTTCAGAGTACATTATTGGGTCCTGGTTCATACTGGCAGAGCTGATCTCTGAGGTTTGATGATCAGTGACGAGGCTGAAATCAAAATGTGACAGTTTATGTAACAATAGCCTCAGGAAGTCCGTCACATTGAGTCTGTGATCTGTGGACTCTGTTAAAAAGCAACTAAAACTGATTTTCTGGAGGTAACTTTTATTGATTTTAATGTTTCTTTTGTAAACCTTTTTGTTGTGATGTTTTAAATGGTGCTGTATTAAAAGCCTGCCCTTGCTTGCTTACACTGTAGTATTTGACATAATCTAGGTTTCTGGACTGTCACACATGCAATTGCCAGATTAATTCCTATGATTTCCCCCAAAACGTTGAAGTCTGCAGTACTGTGTGATCTAAGAGTTGTTATTTCCATGATTGTACATCATAAATACAGCCCAAGCTTTGGATCGGACAGTTTCTGCTCTCTCAGACATGCAGCTGTAGTAACGATTCTCCTGCTTCACTCATAGTTTATTTGATCTTACGTAGAACCGGAGGAAGGACCCAGCATCGATTGTCTGAGCACGTCGCCCCAGGCCTCCATTGGTGAGTAAATCTGCTTCTCTGGTCCTGCATCAGCTCTCCTCTGGAGTTTATGTTCATAAATGCGTATTTAACTTTCATATCAGATTCATGTGATTCAGTGCTCCAGATGTCTCTACACTTTGCTTCCTTTGAGCCAGAAATCTTTCCTTTTTTTAAAACAGTTTCAGCTAAAACCTCTCTGGGAAATCACCTTGTTGGTGTTGAAATATGATTTAGTTTGTTGCTCTGATTTAGCTGAAGAAACTGAAGAGATCCGCTGGAAACCAGATTCTTTGCTGACTCGACACAACACTGGTTCATATCCTGAGCATAATTCATAGATCAGAGTAAAACCACATTCTTAGCAAATAACCAGGTTCTAGACCGGAACAGAGTGAGAAGGAACCAACCAGAGTCCAAAGAAAATGACCTTCAGAAAGCCCAGAAATCAGTTGATCAGGTCCACTTTAAAATATGGCTGCTTTACAAGGAGAACAGGGCAAAACATTTTAACCAGGAATAAACCGGTATGAGTGTAAAAAATGTTTCCTTTTTAAGGATTCTCGTATAAATGATTCCCATAAAGAACAGCCAAGCAGGAGCTTTTATTTGAGCTCAGATGTCCTTGTTTGTTGAGTCTCCTCTGTCTGTACTGTAATGATAAATATTATGACCATCTTGTACTGTAGAGGACTCCATGCGTTTGTCACCACAGAGCGGCCGGACACCTTCAGGTGAAGGTTTGGTGTGTTTGTTGCATGGCCGCCCTGTTTGACATTTCCTCAGCCTCCTCCCGTTCCTGCTTCTCGCGATGGGGAGCCTCAGGGTTCAGACCTGTTGTTTGACCAGATGTTTGTGGCAAAATAAGCTGCATTTTCTGTACCAGAACAACTTAATCATTCTGCATTGTGTGGAAAAAAGGCTTTGTGCATCTTGCTTTGTGTGCAGGTAATCATCGGTTTGTGCTTTTCTCACTGACGGCTGGTTTAACAACGCTGCTGATTTTCCCGGCAGTCTGACAGATGAATGGTTTCTTTAAATAGCTTCAGTTTAAATTCCTTCTCCTCTTGTGTTGTTTCCCATGAAGTTCTGGGACTAAGGAGAAACGACCTTTAAGCTGTTGGATCTTTTAAGCAAAGAAAGGAAAATTGTGTTGTTTTTTGGTTCAGTTGTGTGTGAAATTCCCTCCTGTGTTGCAGATGTGAAGCCTTCCATCATTGGGAAAAAGAAGCCCATGGCTGCTAAAAAAGGGGTGAGTCCAACTGAGTCGAACAGATTCATAAGCTCTGTTCTGACCCGACGTTACATCCATCCTGACGGAGTTAGATACAAGCAGACGGATTTCACCACGACTGCCTGTTTTTAAAACCTGACTGGTCAGGTTAATGCTTTAATGAGCCTTTGGCGCTGGTTTAAAACTAGCTCCACGTGCCTCAGGTCCTTTGAAGTGGTTCCTCACTGCCACTGTCTTGCAAAAATATTCCAACTAGGGGTGCACCGATGTAGCCAATCACAGATTACCGATCTTTAAAAAGCCTGAGCTGCCGATACCGATGAAGAGAGACTGTCAGGTGTTATAAGGTCACAACATACCTTCAATGTTCCAGTCTTATTTGATTGAAAAACACTGAACAATACAAACTTGGTTTAACTGCACATGAGGCAGTGCTCTCAAATATAAATGAAACCTTTAGAGCATTGCTGTTCGTTTAGTTTTTTTATTTTCACATTTGAAAAAGATAGGTTAGACAACTAGATAAGATCAGTTTCACATGTAAGTATCAGCTGATCACCAATTTCTCAAAATTAAGGATCGATCGGTGCACCCCTCATTCAAACCCTTTTAACTTTTCCACATTTGGTCCCATTACAACTACAACGCTTGGAGTACTTCTTGGGATTTTTCTACACATGAAAATCTGAAAAGCGTGGTATGGAGCTCCAGTCAGTTCTCTGTAGAACATCTTCGGCTGTGACTAATCGATCACAACTCAAAGATTTCTACAGCAGCTCTTTGAATAGAAACTACTTTCAGTTGTTGAAGCTTTTCCCTCCTCCTGAGCAAATCTCTGTTGCATGTGTCTCCATGTTGCTGCAGCTTGGTGCAAAGAAAGGTCTCGGTGCACAGAAGGTGAGCAGTAAAAGCTTCTCGGAGGTAGAGAAGCAGGCTCAGGTGGCTGAGAAGCTGAAAGAGGAGCAGGCCACAGAGGCTAAGAAACCAGCAGAGGAGTCCATGTAAGGAAAACAGGTTCTTTCCTTCTTCCCCTCAGTGGTAAGTTTAAAACCTCAGTGCTCTGATGGAAGTCCCTCTTGTCTGTTACAGAGTGGCCTCCATGCGACTGGCCTACAAGGAGCTGGAGATAGACAGGAAGATGGAGGAAAAGAAGCTCCAGAACCTGGAAGGAAAGAAGAGGGAGCAGGCTGAGAGGCTGGGAATGGGCTTCGGCAGCAGGAGGTAACGAGTCCATGTCTGAGTGGCCCTCAGTCTCTGCTCAAGTGTTCATGGAGTAACTGTGGTTTTCTGTTTCAGTGTTGTATCTCACTCAGTGATGTCAGAGATGCAGGTGATCGAGCAGGAAACACCTGTGGGAGCCAGGTCTTCCTCCCGCTCCAGGCTGGACATGTTCGATGAGCCAGGATTCACTTCTGGACCACCAAAGTACTCAATACTCCCCACCTCACCAGAAACACCATCTAACCAGCACCTCCAATCCCAGCTGCTCAGCTAGAGCAGATCTCAGCGTGTTTTTGACCCTTCTGTTTTGACTCTCAGGTACAAGGACAACCCGTTCACAGTTGGAGACACCTTTGGTTCCCTTTGGGACGCTGATGGGGGAACCGCCTCTTTTACCACCTCCTGGGCTCTGGAGAAGGACGAGCCCAAAGAGGAGGTCACCATTTCCAGTATCCAGCCAATCGGAGAGAGGTACCAGCACATTCTCACACAGTCTGCGTCTTTGGACTGGTTCCGGTTCTGATGAATGTTCTTCCCGGTAAATTCAGGCTTCCTAGCAGGAGGAAAGCTGAGGTGTCCTCCCCAGTCTCTGAGTCCAGCGAGGCCAGGCAGAAGTTTGCCAACGCGAAGGCCATCTCCTCAGACATGTTCTTTGGTCGGGAAAGCAACGCTGAGGTGAGCAGCCTCAGTTTGGGCTGAACCAGCTCTGAGCTCTGGTTCCACTCATTAGGAAGTTGAACCTTTGTGTTCCTCCGCTGTGACCCAGTGGTCGGTCATTAACGTTGTTCTTCCTCCTGTCAGTATGAGGCGAAGACGAAGCTGGAGAGTCTGTCCGGCAGCAGCTCCATCAGCTCAGCCGACCTGTTTGGAGACGGCAGCGACCATAAAGGTGAGAGATCCTGCAGCAGAAGAGGTCCAGACAATCCTCCATCTGGTGCTGGTTCTGTTTGGAGTGCCTACAGATCAGAAACTTTGGGTTTTATCGATTGTTTCAGTTCTACAGAATCAGAATGTGAATTTGTAAGCATCATTTAGCTGCAGGCGGTCAGACTCTCACAGTAACTCCAGGCTGCACTTAATCTCCAGTCGACCCGGTTACTGATCCGACCAATGATCGCTGCCTCTCTCTTTGTTGACCTTTCTAAAAAAATATATCTATATATTCAATATATTTTTAACTTTTCAGAAGATACATTTCTGAGTATTGTGGTTTTTGTCTTCATAAAATAGTTTCTTTCTTTTAAAATATAAGAAACTGTTATTTAAACTCCACTTTAGTTTAGCATCTCCGGTAAAATAAGATAAAACGCGAAGTAAAAATTGACAATAAGGCAACAATATATGATTTATTACAGAAAGATCTCAACTTCCATGTGGAAAAACTACATTTACCAGCATTTAATCCCCAAAGAACAGATTTTATTATGCGAGCCTGGAAGCAGGCTTGATTCTGACCCATTTGTTTTGCAGTCCATATATGGAAATATGTAAAAAATTAAACATATTTTAAAGAGATTTCAACACAAGGGAATGAGGAGAAACCCTTAAAAACACAAATTAAACCGCAGAGATGAAAAACCAGACCCAGGTTGGTCCTTTTAGTATAAATCCACATTAAAGCTTTGGACAAATTCCTCCAAAATACCAAATATGGTCAGATTTTATTCAGTCTACATTAATGCACTAAAGTTCTGCAAAAATACAATAAATACATTTCTAATGGACCCATAGTGGATAAAAGGTCAACAACACTGAGGTAAAGTGAACTTTGACCACATAATGAAGCAAGGAGCTTAGAGCATCTTCCTTCCCTATAATACTAATTTCATTGTTTTGGGAATAGTTTTATTAATAAATTAAAAACAAAAGGCAGCACAGTTTTCTTATGGGAGGAAATAAACAGTCCTTCAGAAAAAGGTCCCTCAGCTGTGAAGGTAAAGTTAACAGACTAATGGGACCCATCACTGGCTGGCCTCCTCTCTGTTTTAATGTGACTCGTTTAAATTTGGTTTCATTGGATGGTTTTTATGGTTCCTGACGATTGTTTTGCAGAACCATAGAAAATAATTACTTTGTTCAAATAATGAGCCCAGTTCAGACCTTCCAGTAATCAACTGGTCCAAAAAGGCGGGAAACTTTGTTGACATCTTGTTGTTCTACAGGGACCAGCTTGTTGATGGACCCACCCTTCCCAGCAACAGAACTTGTAACTAGAATATTAAATGTTTAAACCGCTCTGATAATCAGGAAACGAACAAACGATTCTTTTTATAAACAGAAATTCATGGATTGAGAATTTCTTCCTGGTTCAGAGCCGCTTGTTGCTCTGTAGTGTTTATCTGGAGCCTCATTTTAAATCAGTTTAATAACAGCTGACAAAAATGGAGTCAGGAAATTCCCTAACAGGGACTACTTTCAGCGGTGGATGTACAGGCCGTGGCAACACCTCTCCTTCCTCTCCTCAGGCAGGGCGTCGGGCTTCGACAGCGTCCTCCCCTCCGGCCCGGACATCGCACAGTTCAAGCAGGGAGTGAAAACCGTCGCAGGAAAGATGGCTGTCCTCGCCAACGGTGTGATGAACACGATCCAGGTGAGACATCCCAGAGCCACCATCGGCTCTTCTTTAACATCTTTGTCGATGCTGTTCTTTAACTCGCTGAGACTTGCCCATGTTTCCCAGGATCGTTACGGATCATACTGAGTACTCATGGGAAAAACTGACGCCTGTGGAACAAACCAGCCTCCTGACTGACGTGTGCATTTGGACAGAGGAGACGGGGGAAGATTTGCATGGAAAGACGGCGTCCCTGTTGCCTCTCCTCCTCTAGAGACAGTATTCCCATCCCTCATTAGCAGAATCTGGAGTTTTATTTTCATAAACCATCAGAAATGTCAGATCTTTTCTAAAATAACTGCTGCTCCTGTCCACAACCTGCTGGTCTTAGATTTTCAACATGAGTTCTTTATTTAGAAATCAATGTGTTGATTTTGATTGATAACATTTAAAGTTTTATTGTGATGTTTCATTTTCAGTTCAACAGAATCCATCCTGGTTTAAAGCTGCTGACTTTCAGTAGTTTGGTTGTTTTTCTTCTACATGAAGCACTGATTTCAGACCAGCCCTGAGCTGAAGGTCCAGCATCTCTACTCAGACTGATTCCTGACCTCTGCTCTGCTGAGCTTTTATTAAAACGGTTAAACAGGGAGCTTAGATCCAACAATGGTTTGTGCCTCGATCAGAGGCATGCTGCCTCAGCATGGAGACATGAGCTGGAGACATGCTGCCTCCAGCTCATGGATCAAGGTTCTGACTATGCATCCTCACTTTACAAGCAGGTGTTACTGTCTGAACCTCAGACCCTGTTTCTACAGCTTCTCATACAATATGTTCTTGATTGATTTCAGGATGTGAATTCAGACCTGTTCAGTATACTCCCCACAGCTCCATGGTCTGAGCAGACTTGACTTTCAGCAGATGTTTGTCATTTTCTTTGCCACGTCCCGACCTGAGAGTCTCCAATCACATGTGGACTGAAAGGATCAGACTATTTATTTGTAGACTACAAAGAACCGTATTCAGTATGACAATAAAGATGAAAAACCTTCAGAGTTTCTCTCCGACTCCATCTCTCTCTCTCACACACACACATAAATCTCTATAGTCTCATCCAGTTCGTCTTTATTTCAGCAGGGAAATTAATTAGGATTAAACTGAGAAGTTTCTCTGGAGGAAAATCAACAGTTCTGGGAAAGTGTTCCTGCTCTCTGACCTGCAGGAATGGAATGTACCTTCTCAAAGATCTCCCCATAAATTATACAACCCTGTCAGGGAAATGACTGAGTGTAAATCACAGGCTGGAGGAATGGAGAAACTCCACATGGCTGACCTCTGTACACGAACAGGTCAAACCTGATCGAACAATTATTTCAATCTGAGAGCAAAATCATGTTTCCACATCGGTTTTCCCAGGACTGGTGGGAATGTTAGTCTATATTCCAGGAGGAGCAGGAACATCCACGCAGCTCCACCCATGAAGGTTTATCCCCAGTTATAGAAGTAGATCTTCTGCCAGGTGGGGAGGTATTCCATCAGAGGACCTGAAAACACAGCAGCTTTAGTTTCCTGCAGAAATGTGGGGAAATAAATAGTTTTAGAGTGAATCCTCAAAGTTTCTGCTGAGGCTGAATTTAGCCCATTTGAAACATTCGCTCCATGTCTGACTGCGTTTCATCAGTCCAGAGGACATTGTTCCAGAAGTTGTGTGCTTCAGTCACCTAGGTCCTGCTGCCATCTTGTTTTTAGAAAGAGGAGGCTTTCTCCTTCAACCACTTCCAAACAGACCGGTTCTGTGTCCTGACCTTTAACCTCCTAACTGATGCCTGTAAAGTCTGAGATGGAGCTCTTGTGTTTCTGGTCATTTCTCTGAGCTTCACGCTTTGACCTTGGGCTGAATCTGCTGGGACGTCCTCTCGTGGGAAGATGATGGCAGCTGTCTGAGATGTTTTCCTCTTGGTAATAATCTTTCTGTTGGAGAATGGACTAAAGGCGGACTGGAGATGACCTGATAACCCTTCCCGGATTGACGAGCAGCAACAATTGCTTATGTAAGATCATTGCCGATGTCTTCCCGCCCTGGCATTGTGTTAAACAACAAACCGTCTCAGGTCATGATGATGAGTTGATGCAGTTTTTGAGCAGCTATTCTCCCTCATAAATGCATCAAGGCTGGACTAAAGACATGGGAAACTTTCCTCAATACTCTGAAGCTTTATTTCCAGTTTTCGTCTTACTTTGGTTGAAAAGGTTTAAACACGAGGCTTATATCATGAACATACTGCAATACTTACGCGCCACGAGTCCGATTCCTGGAACATGATCTGCCAGAAGTCTGAGCAGGAAAAGGATCTTTTCTCTGCAGACAAATTGGAAAAATTAGTCAGATTTTCACTTTACAGTTTTACTGAGAAACAACCCTTGAGCGACCACAGCCATGTCTGCTGGTGTTTCTGTCTCAGCTCGGTGACAGAACGTTTTAATGTAATCAGCAGGTTGCTGCTGTTTTCTGAAATATCAGTGTGTGTAATTCTCTGACAGTCAGGTTGTTTCCAAATCGAATCTAAAGTAGCAGACACATCTTGGATATGAACTGTTACCTACATAACTCTCTCTGCGTCACTTCAGATGGCCTCGTAGGACTGTAGATCTAGTCAAAGCAGACTAGATCTACAGGATTTGATGACCTTGCTAGGTTGTGATAGTCGTTGTGATTATCTGTCAGCTCCACAGCACATCTGAACCTTCTCAGATTGGACTGAGCAAAATGTTTTATTCTGGTTACTGTATTTTGTTCACATGAAAAATCCAAGAATTCATCCTTAGCTAGGCATGTTTTCCCCAAGACTGCATCTGATTGGTCGACCAACTCCCACCTGACTAGTCCACCCCGGAAGCGAACTCCTTCACACGTTGGTACCAGTAAATCTGAAAGTAAGCTTTGAAAGGAGTTGATGCCCATTCTAAGTCATGCTGAGTTCAATGTTCTGTCTGGATGCGTCGTATAACTAGTTTAAACTGTTGTCAGGTTACATTTTTTTTATCACACACAAAAAAAAAAACACGCTAAATCTAACCCAGTATGTTAATTAAGCTGCTTTACCATTTATATTACCACCAGCCAAGTAGAGACTGGGTCAGAACCACACATCCACAGAGAGAAGGCTGGTTCCATAGAAGTTGAGACGGCGATGAATCGGACCTAAAGTAAGGCACTCTGCTCTTTACTACTGTGGCCGCTGTCTGGTGCTCAAGATCACGGGTCAAGAAAGTGGTCCTAAGAACTGACCTCTACCTACCTAACCAAAGTTAGACTGAGTTTAGAAAAAGGCCATAAAATGTTTTCCTTTGGGCCTCAGAGAAACATCTAATCTGCTGGTGATTCTTAGGATTTAATCTGTTCAGTTATTTCCTGGTTATTGTTTCTCTCTGTAGTATCAGTTTGCATTTTTTTTTTTATTTGAAATGTTGATTTTCACTGAATTCGGGAGGATCCAGAAATGTTCTGGTGCTTATTTTAGTGGAAGAAGCCTTCACTGATGGCTTCATGAACATTAGTAACATTTAGTGCCTGTACCCTCCCTACACAAACATCCAGACACTAATTGCGGGAGGCTTCAGGTATTTTACTCACTCAGAGTATTTGTCGTAGAACGGCGAGCGCAGCAGGTAGTAGCTCAACAGGAAGGATCGCCTCTTCATCTCAGCTTTTTCCCATCGGTTTTCAAACTTAGCGTCGCTGAGGACGGCGAAGCTGCAGCAAACCACAGAAACGAGTGAAATGCTTCCCCATTCATGACATGTAATCACAGATCGAGTCCAGATGTCCAAGAACACGAGGAGCTGAGGATTTAGCTCAGGATCAAAGTTTTGGAAAGTTTTCTTGTTGTAAGAGGATGAACAGAAACAAGCGACTCATTCTTTTTTTCATTTTCCCTTATCTCACCTTGTTGGAGCTGAAATCCTGTTTTCTGTCTGTTATCTGTGGGATTTTATTAGATTTAGATGACGAACTGAGAACAAATCTGCATCTAACAAAGACTGATCAGCTTTAATTAGAAAACCTTTAAATCTGTGCATTGGTGAAAACATCTCATTTATCCATCATGGGAATTATGCAACCTTACACTTAAATCTAGAGGAAGTTATTATAGGAGGAGCAGTTAGTTTACCTGGACAGCTCCAGGGCGGCAGAGACCAGCCACGGCTTCCACGACTGCTTCCCACAGAGTCCGAGACACAGGACTGTCATCAGGAAAAATGGATTCAAGGAAAACTGCTTAATGTCACAAAAACACACAGATCTCTGTTTCAGTGTCTGAAATCTAACTTTTTTGGCTTTAAATGAAACCATTTGGTGGAAGGATGATACAGACCATCTACATCTAATCCTGTGTCCCTTCTTTTGACATAAAGCTTTATCAGAAATTCTGAGTTCAGTTAAACCATTGAATCTTTGATTTATCCAAAGCTGCGTTTATTAAACCCTGTCAGCATCTGAAACATTCCCCATTAGTCTGCATTACTTTTAAATCGAGCTTTCAGTTCTTCCTGATCTTTACATCCTCGTTCATCCCACGGAAACTAGATGAAAACAGCTCCTGTGCTCCAGCTCATGTTTGCTACAAAACTACTGCAGTAGAAGGATAGAGCAAAACTCCCTCTAGTGGTTTAAAGGAGTGTTGCAACTTCAAACAGGATCAGGACAATCTGGGAATCTGTGTCGACTGAAGTCCAACTGGTGAAAGGATACGGTGCACCAGGGGACGGCTGATGTAAACTGACTCGGCGAGTGTCTCTTGGAAGCTCAGATCTGTCTGCCTGCTGTTGGTCTTCTCCTTCAGGCTGCTCCTCCTCTTCCTCTGTGTCGGGGCTCCCCACAGCCGGTTCTGCAACGATGGAGCTGCAACATCGTAGGGTGGGGAAGGAAGGTGGACAGATGTTACTCTGAAAGTCCTGATCCTCATTCCAAGCAGTAAGAGTTGCTTCCTGTCCCCAACAACCATTTCCTGTTCTGACAGATTTTACTGTGTTCACATAACATGACATCCTCTGAATATCTGGGAGGGATAGCTGGGAGCAGCAAACACTAACCCAGAAAAATACAAACCTGAAACACCCTAAAAAGTAACAAGTGTCTTTGGATCGGCAGGTTTAGAGGACGGATGGACGGGCGTATTCATAGAAAATTAAAGGAAACAAAATTAATATCAAAATGATGACTTAACTGATTCTTTGTCTTAAAACGAGACCTTCTAAAACAGGAGATTTTCTGCGCATTGCTGCTGCAGCAGACGTGATTCCACTGATCTCTGCTCTGAATCGGCTTTAATCAGATTTAAGACTTAAAGATGTAAACACTGAAGGTTGGTTGTGGAAAAAGGAACACCAGGATACCAACTGTTTCTTTAGTCAGCAAAACAACTAGAAATGTTGAACATGTGTAAAGCTTAACGGCTGCGATGCAGAACTGTAATCGCTCTGCTTCTGAAGCCATTTTAAGGGTATTACTCACCGCTGCCTAGAGGTCTGATGACCCGACCCGACCTTGGACCCACGAAGCAAGTGTCTTCCTGCTGCTCAGCGTTAGGGTCATCTGTGGGGTACAACACCATCTCATTCAGGCACATTCATCTTTCTATCATCACTGACTCAAACACTTGGACTCTTCTTTTTCAGCTCTTCTGTTGTAGATCTGATGCTGTGTTTGGGCTCATGGTTCTCCTGATGACCCAGATAGAACTGAGCTTCAGCTGTCAGGCAAATGGAGTCACCTTTGACCCTAGAATACTTTGGTTTACAGGGGAGTTCATGGTCCACAGGATGTGGCTGTTAAATGAGCCCAAATCATCAACCCTTCACTACCGTGCTTTAGAGTCGGTATGATGACTTCTCTAAACTGAGACACTTTACATTTACTAAAATCTTTGGAAAAAATCTTATATTTCTAGCAGAAAAATGTTCATCAGTTTTTGTTAAGTAAAACAAATCCTCGTATCTTTGCTATCCTGCAGAGGTCCCACAAGGCTCTGTTCTTAGACCAGCTCTGTGTTAAAATGATTTACAAAAAACGACGGATAAAGAAGCTCTTTCTAATGAAATGTAAGGAACAAACTTTTTGGATCATGAAAAAAATATGACAGAAAACTGACCTTCACTGACACATTCAGACCCTCTGTCCAGGGGGATTATGGGAGGTGAAGTCTGCAGGCCAGATTTGTACAGCAGGAGAAGAACGAGGCGGAAAACTGCCCTGGAACATAGTGAATGGGGAATATGAAAGTCCAGCAGAACCTCTGAGGATCTGTGATGCTATAAGAGTGAGTGTTTCAAGATCATTTTAACATTAATGTATGATATTATCTTCCTATGTTGCTTTAGTGTCATTTAAACTCTTTTAAGAAGGAACAGAGCAGACTGTACTTCTTGTGGAAGCTTAGGACCTTCAGTGTTTGCAGCAAGATGCTGCATATCTTCTATAAGTCTGTTGTGGAAAGTCTGAATCTCTTCTGCCATCATCTGCTGGGGAAGCAGCATCAGAACCAGGGACTTAAAAAAGCTCAACAAGGTCATAAAGAAGGCTGGTTCTGTTCTGGGGACTCCTCTGGAACCTCTGGAGATCATTATGGAAAGACGGATTCTTCATAAAATGAAGAACATTATGGAGAACCCTGAGCATCCTCTTCATGAGACTGTCCTACAACAACAGAGTGTCTTCAGTCAGAGGCTTCTTCAGATCTGCTGTAAGACGGAGCGCTACAGGAGATCCTTCCTGCCCACAACCATCAGCATCTACAACGACTCTTTGAAGAAACCTTCATAATATGAGCTACAACATTTAATTTCCCTTTAGGATTAATAAAGTATTTTTGAATTGAATTGAATTATGCTGTTAAAGGCCCAACTGGGGCCACAGGCTACAAATGTTAAAGTGTTCAGTATTGTTAAGCTTGTCCCCATGCAAATAAACTTTTTAGAAAAATAGAGCAAAATGCCACAATGGGACCAGAAGAGCCAACGTTCCCTCATTGTGATAAATCACCTTCCTGGACTCTGATTACAGTAGAATTGTCACAGGTCATTTTTCATATTTGAACACTGGTATAATAATGACAGAGGATTAAAAGGGCTTACTTAAACATCTGAATGAGTCCAATGACCAGCCAACGGCCCGCCTCCCCCCACAGCTTTCCAGCTCCTATCTCCAGAAACACCTCCACGTACTCCAGCACCGACAGCCAGGTGAGGAGTCTCTGCTGAGACAGAGGCTGAACACAAACACAGCAGGAGGGCTCAGGTTAAAAAATGACCCATAAATAACCAAAGTTACATTTAAATTGTCCAGCCTGAACTTCCTGATGATTGCTGCCAATCAGAAACATGAGGAAAATGGTTTGATCCTGATAATAATTTAGCTCCTTCAGGACAGAAAGTTTAACCTGCATGTTTATGATCTGCAGAAATCTCCCAGCTTCATACAGATTAACTGATGACTGCATGAATGAGAGGAGGGATAAAATGACGTCTGAGCTCACCACAGAGAGGCTGCATCTCAGTCCTTTGCGCAGAATGCTGTCGTTGAACAGGACCAGTAGGTTGGAGGCTGAGTACACTGGAAAATAAATGACAATGATTACAAATACAAATACTAACAAATGAATAGAGCAGCATACATAATGGCAATGCTGCACCCCTCTTCCATGAGGTCCTAGGGTCTCTAGAATCTCCAGGACCATTTGAACATGGTTGGGGGTCTGTTGGGCTGACTACTGGTCCCCAGTTGGGCAGGGGCCTCTTCCTGGAAGGATCCCTTCAGTTCCTCTGAGGCCAGAGGGCTGGTTTCCCCCTCCTCTGCACTGGGAAGTCTTGCTCCTGGGTGCAACCTGGGGTAAGTTGGGGGGTTGTGGTCCCAGATTGGGTGTCCTGCACCTCTGGCCAGGGAGCAGCTCTGCCTCTGATGTCCTACTGTGTTGGCCATATGGACAGCCTGTGGGTCTAATACCTGGGGTAGTAGCTCTACATGATGCTATCACACTGGGTATCGAATCAACACAAATGATTTTTCCCGGCTTATTGAATTCTACAAACATATGAGGAATGTCTTGGAGCACTGCTAGTCTGATGCGGGCACAGTTAGGTTTTTTTGCCTCAGCATGAGCCCAGCGTGGCCAGTCCTCCTCCTTTTCTTCTTCTTGACGAGCAAAACGTCACATATGTGTGAGACACATCATGGATCAGCTACCACTGCTGCCACTGCTCCTTCACCTCTATAATGAACCATCTCACCACAGAAGAGTTATGCTGTTATGTTCAGTAACTAAAGTGAATATTTGGCCCCTCAGCTGGTGGTGACAGAAGTGTTAATGTGTCAGAAACTGCAGTAGCACCTCTTTACTCACCAAGCTCAGAGATCTCATGAGAGTCAGCAAACCTCCCTGAAACACAAACAGTCGGGACATGTTAGTTACGGCAAACATCAAACATCTCTCACTGTTGTGTGATGAGTTTTAAAAATGAAACTCAGCTCTGATGTGAGACAGGAAATAAGGACATTATGGGGCAAACGTCTGAGGACAGTCCTGCAGGAACCCGTTTGAAGTCAGTGTTTGCTCTGAACTCAAGACGACCTTTGCTGCAGCTTCACTGACCATTCTTCGTAATAATGCAGAAATGTGCCAAGTTTTCAGCTGTATGGAAATCACCTTGTTGGAGCATAGATACAATTTTTGTCCTTTCAGACTATAACCTTAGAGACACAAAATCAACTAAAGAAATGTTGACAAACTGTGTCTTTATGACAGGCTGCTGGTAACAAAGCCTTAGCCCTGTGGAACGGGACTGAGTGGAAAAAGAGCAACTCAAAGACGTCCTTCAGGAAATCTGGAGAAGGAATGATCCAGAACACTTTAAAAGATTACATGAAGGTCTGGGTCACAGGAAGGAAAACAGAAAGATATCAGGGCTGTGGAACAGCACTTGTTTCCCTCTGGATCATCAGAACACAGCCTTGCTAAACCGCTTCACATTTTACACATTCTATCATGTTGCAACCACAAACCTCAATAATAGTTGGACAGGTGGATCTGTGCAGCTCCTCCAGAGTTACCATGTCCATGTCTTGGTAGGTCTGCAGGTGGTCCATCCGCTCTCCATTTACAGATGATGGATGGATCAGAGCTCTGGGAGATGTTCAAAGCTTGGATATTGTTGTAGAACCTAACCCTGCTTTAAACTGAACCAGAACCTCCCACCTGACCTGTGTTCCTTGGTCTTCATGATGTTATTATCTAAAGCTCTTAGGTAAGAAGGTCCATCAAGGAGGACCTGACCTGCAGCGAGAACACCTCTGAGCTGCTGAAGAAAGCCCAGCAGAGACTGAGGAAAAACAACATCCCTCAGAAACTGCTGGTGCCCTTTTATTGGTGCTCTGTTGAGAGCATACTGGCCTACTGCATCTGTGTGGTCCAACAGTGGCTCAGAGAAGGAGCTCCAGAGGGTCATTCATGTGACCCAAAGATTGCTGACTGCCCTCTCCACACACTGGAAGAACTTCACAGTTCCTGCTGTCTCCAAAAAGCCAAGAACATCATGAAGGACACTTCTTAGCCGGGTCACGCTCTGGTAGAACTGGTACCATCAGGCTGATGCTACATATCAATTAAAGCAAGGAAAAGAAGATTCAATGAAGCTGATTCATCTCAACACACATAACTGGAATGTGCTTCAGTATGAATGTGGGTACATTTGTTCTATTTCATCTTTTTAACAAACTGCTTGTATTTTTCCAATTTAAAGAAATGATTTATTACTCTGTGGACAGACCAAATAACATTTTTCTCAAGTTCATTGTACTTGTGACAAAGGCAATAAAAGATGTTCTGGTTCTGAAACATAACAGCTGCAGTTAGACTCAGATTAAACTATTTACAGCTGGATTTTGTTCAGTGATTAGAAGACTTCTGAAGGCAGTTGAACACATTATCCTCCACAAGGTAACATGGTGGTGGCACCATCATGCTGTGGGGAGGCTTTTCTTCAGAAGGGGTTGTATTTAGCGGTATAAAAATAAAGGAGACCAAACATAAATCCATACGACACTTTTCAAACTGTTTTTTTTCTTTTACTCAGAAACCCATTTATTATTTTCTTTCCCCTTTACAATTCTTCACTAGCTCGTGTAGGTCGATCACATTAAATCCCAATAAAACACACTGACATATGTGGCTGCAATGAGAAAAAATGTGCAAAAGTGTGAATACTTTTGGGAGGCACTTGCTTTGGACTCACCTGCTATCAGGTAGGACAGGGTTCGGACCGTGTTCTCCAGCTGAGCTGTAGCTGCAGGGTTCCTCCTCACAAACTCCGTGTATCGTTCATAAAGCCGCCTCGCAGCATCGATGTGCTCCTTAAAATGCGACATTTCTGCTCAAATGGAAACAATAACTCTTCATTCAGCCGATCTGTTCACATTCAACCCGCTACAGTTCAAACTTGGCTCAGTTTACTGCAGTTTTTCACTCCACATTTTACGAAACAAACAAACTTCCGTGTTTTTCAGTCTTCTTCTTCATCTCCAATGTTGTTGTGCTGCCATCTTCTGGATGGAGTTCGCCATCGTCTCAGTATCCATTTAGTAATTTTCTGTCAATCCCTGCAGAGTCCCTGGTAGTTTTAATATGTTCTTCAGATACATATGTTCATTATGTTGTATTATGGGAGTTTTTACCCTCTTTCCTCCCGGTGCACCACACGTTTCTGTCCAGTTCCGAGACGCAACCAGTAAAACCAGCAAAGTATTTACCTTGTGAAGTAATGAGAAATGGTTAAGTATAAAATCAAGATTTAATGTCAAAATGATCAGTGTACAGTGAACAGAGAAAGAGTGACATTCACCTTCGGTACCGGGCCCCCCTCAGCCCATCTTAGGGATGAACCGAGACGAGCAAAGAATGGAGCGTGGGTCCTGCTTTTATCTGTGCCTGTTCTTAACCCTCCTAAAGGGTTTCATCCTCTTGTATCAGTTTATCCTTGACTATGTGTTGTATCTTATGTGATCAGAGGTTATGTTGTGTCAGCTGTAGCAGTCAGCGGTGCGGCAGATAAGCAACAAGGGCAGAAATATTTAATTAAGGCAGCAAAGAGATGATTAGAAAAGGCCACAGAATCAGACATCCATAACAATTAATTGGGAAATAATTGAAAAATTAATATATATTTTATATATATTTCAAGCATTTCTTTCTGTTTAGGTTAATGAATGTGGCTTCGGCCGATGAAAACCCAAAATGAAGTATCTGAGAAAAGTGAACTATTACTTAAGACCAATAAAAAGAGCTGTCTGTCTGTGCACAGTGCTGCATCTAAGCATAT
>NC_061797.1:49310781-49400781 GCF_021462225.1 Girardinichthys multiradiatus | reverse complement strand
CCTGGGGAATGCGGCACCTGTAGCCCATTTCCTGCACACGCCTGTGCACGGTGGATCTGGATGTTTCTACTCCAGACTCAGTCCACTGCTTCCGCAGGTCCCCCAAGGTCTGGAATCGGCCCTTCTCCACAATCTTCCTCAGGGTCCGGTCACCTCTTCTCGTTGTGCAGCGTTTTCTGCCACACTTTTTCCTTCCCACAGACTTCCCACTGAGGTGCCTTGATACAGCACTCTGGGAACAGCCTATTCGTTCAGAAATGTCTTTCTGTGTCTTACCCTTTTGCTTGAGGGTGTCAATAGTGGCCTTCTGGACAGCAGTCAGGTCGGCAGTCTTACCCATGATTGGGGTTTTGAGTGATGAACCAGGCTGGGAGTTTTAAAGGCCTCAGGAATCTTTTGCAGGTGTTTAGAGTTAACTCGTTGATTCAGATGATTAGGTTCATAGCTCGTTTAGAGACCCTTTTAATGATATGCTAATTTTGTGAGATAGGAATTTTGGGTTTTCATGAGCTGTATGCCAAAATCATCCGTATTAAGACAATAAAAGACCTGAAATATTTCAGTTAGTGTGCAATGAATCTAAAATATATGAATGTTAAATTTTCATCATGACATTATGGAAAATAATGAACTTTATCACAATATGCTAATATTTTGAGAAGGACCTGTACCTGCTGGAGATCAAAATCAAACCAACATTCTAGTCTTCTGGTTAAAACAGCCGCTGAGATTCTCACTCTGTCTTTATAAATTCTGTATATATTAAAGAAGCTTTTTTTAAAGCTTTGTATGAGGGGGATTAATACCTGAGAACTTCAGGAAGGTGACAGAGAGAGGTGCCCTCACAGCTGATAATCTGATGACAGGCGTCAGCTCTGAAACACATGGGGTGTTATTTCCATCAGAACCATCTTTCAAAGTTTAAATTGGTCACAGAAAGTTGGACATTGCCTGACTCAGTTATAATTTTGATCTATTTTCCAGTTTTTCACAATCACAGATTAAATTAGAGGATTTGTTTTGAGATTTTTTGAAGACAAACAAATATGGATAGTTTTAAATGCACCTTTACCAACTCTCCAGCTTCGTTTACACCCAACATTAGACATCCATCCTCACAGAACCTTCTAATGAAAGGGATGGCTCTGTGGGAACTCTCAGTGGAGCCACCAATCTCCAGCTCCATTACGCACCCCTCTTCATCTTGGAAAGAAGTGGTGGTTTGTTGTTGATCACCCAGCCTGAGCCTGAAGCCCCAAATCAAGACACGGCCATCCTAGTCCTCAACTTCCTCCAACCGATATAATTTGCTAAAAGAGGCTATCAATCAGTGCCCCACCAGACCCCCTGCCCTGACTTGTCCCTCCACCCTTTCCAACACTGCCATGCAGTTGGGGGGTAGATAAGGATCCCCTCCTTCTTCAAACTCTGCCAACTCTTCAGTTCTCAAGCCTCCAAATTCGGATCTTACGGATCTCCCATCAACTAAAGTCCTGTGAGCCTCATCCACTAATTCCTCCGACGTCTTGTTTGGTAGGGCCTTCATCATCAGTCTTTATGGGAGGGTTTTCAGGAGGTACCTTCTCTGTTATTCTGGAGAAAATTTGAGTTCGGCTCTGCTCCGTCAGGTAAGTGAGTGATCATTCATGTGGGATCAAATGATCCAACCAGACCATAGTCTGTATCACTCAGAAACATTTTAACCAGTTCTTCTGGTTTATCTGTTTTTATCTCTGGGACGATTCCCACAGCTGGTCGTGGATCTAACAGCTTTAACTGCCCCTCACCAACTCCTGCTTCAGTCTGCCTGTAGGTCCCTCAACTTTGGCTTTATTGATCATTCCAACTTGGAAGCATTTCTCATTTTCTAGGTCAGATGGTGTCCATCCAATCAGGTCTCTCAGTCATGCTAACTGCTAACATCAGTTACGATGTTCATCCGTCCTCACAACCATGATGGTTTATATCCCAGAGATCCACCCTCCCTACTGTTAGGTGCTGTTACCTCTGAACACTAGCGCCCCCTACAGCTCTAACCTGGCACAGCCATCATCTCCATGTCTTCCTAGACCCACACTTCCCACAACTTCCAATCCAAATTATTTATAAAGCACATTAAAAACAACAAATAGTTGACCAAAGTGCTGCACATTAGGACAATAAGTAAGATAACAACACAACAACTCGTGTTGCGTTGACCATAATGGAAAAACGATGAGTTTTCAAAAAAGACAGTGAAGAAGCCCGCCTAACACGTAGAGGCGACCCGTTAGGCAACTGCAAAAGCCCGATCACCTCTGAGCTGCAGCCTCATCTTCATAACGGGTCGGAGCAGCTTGTCAGCTGACCTCAGAGCCATGAAGGAGAGTAAAGGTGAGAGTGTGTAGCAGACATGGAACTGATGAAGGTGAGCCAGAACAGTGATGTTTCCTCGCCTGTTTGATGGAGTTAGAAGACGAGCAGCTGCATGTTGGACAAGCTGAAGGTGAGAAGGAGCAGCCTGCTGACCCCACAAATACAGCGTCTTACAATAATCAAGGCGTGAACTTTCTTTTCAGAATCCTGCCTGGAGAAAATTAGCTTGTTTTAGCGATTTGTTGCAGCTGGAAAAAGCTTGTTTGATCTTGTCTGTGAAATCTTAGGTCGCCATCTAATTTCTCGCCCAGATTGGTAGCAGTGGATTCTAAAAAGTCAAAGAGCCAAGATTCACTTGGCGGATGCCACAAGGGGCACTTGGGCAGAATAATATGACCTCTGTCTTTTATTGTTGAAACTCAAGAAAATCAGGGCCGGCCAAGCATTGGTTTAATTCAACAAAGGATAAACAGAGAGATGATCAGATGATGCTCTCCAGCTGACAGATCAGAAATTTCCCACATTCCAGTTTATTTGTCAGCATGTGTTGACCCATTTCATGTGAAGGATAGAAATGGCTTCTTTCAGCATTAGAGACACAGAACCTAAAAAGATGTTTATTGTCTGTCTCTAATCAACTGTGAGGACCTCTGACACATCAGATTCACTTCAGTATTTCCTATTAAAAGCCTGATCTATTTCTGAAAGATTAGATTTAAAATTTATCAGAATAATTTGGATTTTTTACATCCTACTGAAACATAGCAACAGGATGGCAACTTTGTGCATTTTAATACCTCTCCAAATGATGTGTTTTTACCACACCAAGCCTGTGAGGTCACTATGGAGGTCCTGCTATTGTATTTAAAGACAGCTACATCTGCAATCTAATGGACAATGGCTCAGTTACTATTTTTGAATGTCAGGTAGTTTGGAAAATGAATTATTGTAATTTATTGACTCTCTGGTCTGGTTGGACCTTTTTGTGATATTTATCCTCAGTTGTCAAATAGAAAAAGGTTTTAATTCCTGGAGATTTAACCTGAATGTTGATGCCTTCACCTGCAGCTGCAGGTTTTGCAACAATCGTATGGTCCTTAAGCCTTAGACAAAAAACAGGCTCTGTTCCTCATATTCTGCTCATAAAATGGGTCATACACTGGATCTGGCTTTCTCCTTACAGAGTTTCATGTGAACAACCACTGCTGCGTTTTTTTTAAGGTCTGATCCAATGTTGATCCTGTTGCATACATCCATTAATTAACTTCCTTTATTTGAAATAGGGTCAAAACAGGTCCAGGAGGGAACCCAGTCTTCCCGTTGCCTGGTGACACCCCGCAGCTCATTCTGGGGAATCCTAATTTGTTCCAAGGCTTGAAGGGATATTTAGTCCCTTCAGCAAGTCCTGGGTCTTTCCCATGGTGTTCTTCCAGTGGGATGTTCCCAGAAAACCTCCTAAGGGAAGCCTACAGGAGGTGTCCTGATCAGATGCCCGAACCATCTTAACTGACTCCTTTCGATGCAGAAAGGCAGCGTTTCTACTTCATGCTCCCCCCTGTGAAAGGTGCTAAAGAGATAAACTGTTTCTACATCCAGTTTTAGGTATTTCTAGACTTACTATTTTCCAGTCGATTTCAGTTTTTCTGTCCAAACTGGACCTGAAGGTTATGTTTAACCTCTCCATAAAACAAAGCAGACACATAAAACTTTGTATGTTTAAAGAATTTAAGGATTTGTTGGAGTAAAACTCTTGTCTGCCTGATGTAGGAAAATGGTTCTGTGGGAAATCCCCTCTCCACAGGGAGGGAATCACCACAGAAACCAGAATCACTGGTTACTGGTCTTATACTTAGCGGTGTCTCCTTTCTCAAAATATGTTTGCGTTATGGCTGCCCCCATTGACCTTCTGTCATAAGGAGGCTCCACATTTCTTATTGAGCTAAAAGTTAGACAGTTTCACCTTTCAGAGTTTCTTATATTTTCTACTTTATTTCATTTTTGTACTTCCAAATAATCAGCATCTAAACAAGGTTGTCCCAGGATCTAATGTTCTGTGTGGTCTTCTGCTTTGACCATTAGGCTGGATGTCTCTGAGCTGTGATTTAAAGATCTAGTCTTCTCATATTCTGTATTGTTTGCTCTTTAAGCTCCAGAGATCGTGAACTACGAGCCGCTGGGCCTGGAGGCGGACATGTGGAGCATTGGAGTGATCACTTACATCCTGCAAGTGAACCATAAGCATCATGAACAGAACTTCTTCAACTGTATTCAGCACCGTACAGAGCGAACAGGACAGTAATGTTTGTCTCGTTCCAGGCTGAGCGGGGCGTCTCCGTTCCTGGGGGAGACCAAACAGGACACGCTGTGGAACATATCAGCCGTGAACTATGAGTTTGATGAGGAGTTCTTCGGTCACACAAGCGACCTGGCCAAGAAGTTCATCAGCCAGCTGCTGGAGAAAGATAAGATGTAATCAGTGAGATTTGATCTCCCGGCATGATGATCATGGTTCATCTGAGGTTCAAAGAGATTTAAAGATTATCATTGCATGGATGACATATGACAACATTTCAGTGAGTCTCCTTGAACATCATGCTTCTGGTGGTAATGAGGTGCTCCTTATTCTGTTTGTCTCCAAGGAAAAGATTAAGGATTCAGGATGCTCTTAGTCACCCATGGATCAAGGTAATCTGATGGTTTACAATCTTAGTCTAGTCAGATTATTTCATTCAAATACTGCTGTCCAATAGTCTACACATATGATCCAAAACAGGAGATCAGAAATCAGTCCAAATGGTTCTAGTTCATGTTTCTACTTTCCCAAAAAGAGTTCAGATAAATATTTTACTGGACAGAGACAAGTGGTCAACAGTTCTCCAGGGTTCCTGAAGCTCTTTCAGAGTTTTTCGTTTGGACTTCAGCTGCTTTTTCACTCCGTTTCAGTCTAAAGGCAGACCATTTTCTTACTCTGACCAGGCAGAAAAGTGCTCCAACACTGAAGTAATGAAGCAGACACAGAACAAAAGATCACAGAACTTAACAAAGAACTGAATTTAAACTGGGTATTTAGCTCCTTCTTACCGGCAGCCTGTCAGTTGTTCCCATTTCTTTGGTGGAATCTGTTTTAAAACCCAAAGACAGACAGAAAACAATAGTTTAGCTCCAATGAGGTAATTTCCCCAAAACTGGGTTACTGGTGAGCCTTTTAGAACCTGTTCCAATCAGGAGAAATTATGGTTCTGATAAAACTGTCCACAGCTGAAGTCCACTAATCTGTTCTGTCTCAGCACACGTCAGCATGGGGCCTCCAATGTGTGTTTGTGTCCATGCTGATCCAACACATGCTGGACTGAGGAAATATAGAGGAACCTGGCTGACCACCACAGGACCTGAACATGATGCAGGCAGTCTGTGGTTGGAAACTCAGGAGGAGTTCTGACTGCTCGGTGCCACCAGGGTCCCTGAATCCCTACCAGAGGAGATCTGGAGTCGGAGTCTGGGGCCCCTCACACCAGGCTGCTGTTTCTACACATGGTGGTCATCGCTGGTGATGCAGAAACAGGATTCTCCTACATCTGGAGTTGTTTCAGACCCCCAGCTAATTATAAACTAGAACTGGTCATGAAACTGTGGATGAAATTACAACCAAATCAGATCATTTCTTCTGGCTGCTGAATGGTTTCTGTATGTTAGTGTTTTAGCTGTCTGGAGGAAAACGCTGAAAGAACTTAGAATCAGGACCAAATGACAAGAAATTCAGAATATTGTTATTAAGATATTTCCAGTCTGACAGTGAAAATAGATTGTTGTTAACGAGATCATTCCGGTTTCCAGAACCTTGGAAACCAGAATGAAGCTTTCATAAAGTATCCCTTTGTTTTCTAAACTCTCCTGCTGTTGTACCCGCAGTCCAACGAGCTCAGAGAGGAAAATAAAGCCCAGGAGCTAAAGAAAGGGGAGCGCCGGCAGCTGAAGACCAAACGTCTGAGGGAATACACCATCAAGTCGCACTCCAGCATGCCTCCAAACAACACCTACGTGAACTTTGAGCGCTTTGCTCAGGTGGTGGAGGACATTGACCAGATGGAGAACTCATTCTCCAGCCTGGCGGCGGCTCACGACTCTTTGCAGGAGGACATCGATGCCTTGGTCTCAATATACAATGAGAAGGAAGCCTGGTACAAGGAGGAGAGCGAAGCCGTACGGCACGAGCTCTCCCAGATCCGCTACGAGTTCAGGAAGGTGGAGGCGTCGAAGAGAAGCCTGCAGGACGACATGCAGGGGTTCAGCTGCAGCCTCGCTGCTGTCGGCGAGCGCTTCCAGGAGAGGCAGGGTCACTTCGACGCCCTGCGCCTGGAGCTCAGCAACGAGCTGAAGTGGGTGCAGGAGGTGGTGGGCTCCCTCCCAGTGGACGGAGGAGGTGGAGGGTATCCCAACTGTAGCTTCACCACTGTCTTCAACAACGATGTGAACGAAGCTCTCAAGGAGCTCCTGAACCGCTCCTGTGGAGGAGAACTGCTGTCAGGAATCAACCTGGACTTCACTGAGACCGGACAACAGCGATAAAAACCCAGGTCCAGATTCAGAAAGCTGAAACAAGACGAAGCCCGATCCATTCAATGTTAGGCAACAGATTCACCAACTGGAAAACCTGAGGAACTTTTGTTCTTCCAGTGCTGAAAACATCTGATCCTGAAGGCACGATTCAGCTGGGAAAAGGACAACACTATGATGTCACACATCGGCCAGGACATGGAGGCTCTTTGCAGGGTCCCAGTGACATCTTCTCACCTTCCAACATTACATCTGACAGAGAGGGAGAGTTCCCCGGCTGGTTTGAGAAAGATCCAAATTCCATCGCACAGGTGGTTCCTGGACAGAACGTGGTGGTTCTGTATCTATGAATTTAAGGTTGTTACGCAGTCTGGAAAAGTTTGGAAAAGAATGGAATTTAATTTCAGCTTTTTCCAGGTCTGAATAAACATGGAAAAATAAAACAAGAGTATGGAAAATATTTGTATTTCCAGGATTTATTCCCTATCCCACTGTTTAAATGTTGAATCTTTCCTTCTGTCCTTCTCTCTTTGGGTACTTCCTTTCTTTCTTCTTTCTGTGTGCCCTTTGTTTTTTCTTTCCTTCTTTCTCACTCATGTTCTTCCTGCGTTCCCTACCTTTGCTTTGGATTGTGGATTCCATCATTTGCAATGAATGTGCATCAGGTCTGAGGTTTAGTTACTGCGGGGGAACATGGAAACATCAACACGAGCATCTCTCTCCTCTAATAAACAGGTGGAAGCCTTCTTATTGGTTTGGTGGATGTTCTGTATTGCTAAGTGTTTCATAGAAGCAGTTCTGCATGGAGATCTGGTACCCCAGCTAATAAATTCAAACAGCAAGATGAATTGTGATCCCAGACAGTGCAAAATCATTCGAGCTAATCTTTCATCCTAGCAGGGAGGAGCCGCCCTGCAGGAACATCCTGGAACAGATCGGACATTACCTCCAGCTGAGACCTGAAATCAGCACCTCCGCCTTCCTCACCATATGTAGCTACTGGCTGCTATTCTGAGACCATGTACAGTATTTACTTATGAGGATCCTATTTTAGGCCGAAGCTGCAGCTTTTATGGCTTTCATTGTGACAGAACATAACCATCCATTCATCCACTATTAGGTGCAGGTGGAACATGCTTCTCTGCTGCTAAATCCTTCAGCTCCTTCTGGGAGTCAGAAGACATATAGTTCCTCTTCTGAGTCCTGGTTCTTCTCTCTTTGATGTGGAGGAACGTCAGCTTTACTTCCAGCTCCGTCTAATGATGGAGCTGCTCCTGGATCACTAAGCCTGGCCACCCTGCATAGGAAGCTCAGTTTCAGCTGCTTGCGTCCAGGATCTCGTTCTTTCAGTCCTCATCCACATGACTGAGCGTTGGAGCATAGAATAGGTCCGGAGCTTTGCCTTTAATGGAAGCTGCTTTATTTTTAAATTAGATTAAATATAAAAATGGCTTCAGGCTGATGTCATGACTTTAACTGTCACATTTCTGGCTTCCTAGAACATTCTTGCTTTCCTCATCAAACAGCTGCAGGAAGCAGAATAACAAAAGCAGTTTAAACTTATCAACGCTGCTGACAGAGTCACACAGTTTGTTTGAGTCATGTTGTTCTTCTGCTCAGGAGGACAGATTAGCTCTGAAAGCAGAGTTCAGAAACTGAGACAACAAAAAGAAATGTATGTATCAAGTTTCAAGGCAGTACTGTTGTCTATTAGCACTCAGTCAGAGAAAATGAAACCCGAAAAATAGAAACATGAGCTTCAGAGATAAGAAAGGAAATGTTTCTGAGGCTGGGCTTCTCTCAGACTGCGTCGGCCTGATAAGCACAGCAGCTTCTTCATGTCCGTGCAGACTGGATTCCTGTTCATATGACAATATTCTTGGTTATAGAAGTTAGAAGATATTTATCCAGCTTACATCACATACTGAGCTTTTATAATGATCCCTAATATGGGCTTTTTAATATCAGCAGCACTTTGCACAGTTGTGCTGTTTGTAAAGTCAGCTTGGCTAAAAGTATTCAGTCCCCTCATTCACATTTGTCACGTTCCAACCACAAACTTCAATGTTTTTTATAGGGATTGTAGCCGATAGACCAACAAAAAGTACCGCATCACTGTTAAATGCAAGGAAAATAATACCTCATTTTTAACATTTCAAGCAAAAACATGAAAGAAAAACATGGTGGTGGCTGCATCATGCTGTGGGAATGCCTTTCTTCAGCAGGGACAAGGAAGCTGGTCAGAGGATGGAGAAGACTGGGTGGAGGTTCACCTCCAGCAGGACAACCACCATAAACATACAACCAGAGCGGCAGACGGTAGCTGGAAAAGAAATCATAATGGCCACCCCAGGTTAGAGAAAAGAGAAATTTTCCTGGCATTTATTGACACATTTCCATAATTATTGAGCCAGCTGTTTAGTTTGAAACATTTCACGGGTTTTTAAACAAGCGAAAGCTTTTTGTGATCATCCTCGTCTTCTGTTTGAATTTACATAATTGATCTTTAAAGTTGGAGGCTTTCCGAATCTGTATGTTTGGATTGTACAGGACACTGAGAGGAGCTGCTTTTGTGTGTTATGGGTGAGAGGCAGACAGGCAGCGGGGAGCCTGAAGGACAGACAGACGGATCAGGGCTGGGGCTCTGTGAGGGGACTCAACGCGCAGGAAGCTCCCGGAGCGGCATGTTAACCTTATCCGAGATCGAGCTGCTGCCGCTGCTGCTGCTGCGGTCTGTGTGAGATGAAGCTCAGCGGGCTTGTTGTGTAAGCCCTGCATACAGAGGAGGAAGAGGAGGAGGCCTTTTACCTTAACGGTGAGTGAGCGTCAGGATCCGAAGTTCGCTTCCGATTCGGCGCTGCAGTAAAGGTCTGATCCGCTGTTTTCAAGCAGTCTGGCTCTCCTTGTTGGAACCTAAATTACTTAGAGCAGTGAAACAAACTGAATTATTCTATAATAAACAACTATTCTAACTCACATAGTCAATCTATTTATAAAAAACAAGGAAGTATTTCAGTGGTGTTTTTTGCTAGTAGAAACACATAATATTACGTGTTGCCTGAAAACCGATCCTCTTTACATAGTTTATGATTTGTGAGACATTTGCTCTGTATAAAAGCAGAAGAAAGGACAGTTTTAATGCTGTTTTGGCATTTAGACCACCTCGCCCTTTTCTTAACAGCTGTGGACAATCTTTATTTTTAATAAGTGTAGTTGTGTAAATTATTTTTACTTAAAAATATAATCATTCAAATCTAGTTGAATCATCAGATCATTAAAATGAAAAAGCTAATTTGATTTTAGCTGTTTTTATGAGAGCGGTTAAAGGAAATAAGCAAAATAAAAGAAAATGAAGGGTTTTACATAGCCCAAAGTTACATATTGAAATAATTTAACATCGATATATTCCTGAGGCCCAAAAACTCGGCTAAACTGAAAACCACTGACTATGACTGACGTAAGATTTATAAATAAAATTAACTTGAGTAAAAAGAGGGGAGTAGCCCTTTAACTGCAGTGACGAGTCGGAAGCTAACTTCAGCTGCGCCGCTGTTAGCCGTTAGCTGCTGCTGCTAGGTCGGTTCAGCGCTGTGATGCAGCAGATAACCAGGCTAACGTTGACCCAAAAAGGTCTGCTTTTATAAGGTGGGACACTTTGGACCGGTCTGCATGCTGGTAATGTATTCTAAAGCCTCTTATTTGACCTCCACTGAAAGGTGTCACCTCTCGGTTTGGTTGTTTTTGTGTGCTCTGCCTGTTTTTATGTGAAGGAGCTAGCTAACGTTAGCAGCAGCAGCAGGGGTGGTTGGTTAAACTCTGTCATTTTTGGTTCCGTTAATATCCAAACTGTAAACAAACCGGTACCGTTGTGGGTTTTAACAGAACCCAGAGAGGCTGCTAACGTAAGTGGGCCGACGGCATGTCGGTACTGGGAACCAGTCCGCGTTGGAGCTGTCAGATTTGTGGAACTGTTAGTATTGCTAGCAACAGGAACCAGGGTTCTGGAAGCTGTTCAGCCTGGTCATGGGTTCCTGCCAGAACCGAGATGCAGATGAATTTGTGTTAATCATATTTGTTTATTTCCTTTTATAATGGATTGTCAGGATGTTGTAAAGAAGCTGAAAAACAGGCGCAGATTTGCATAATTGACAAACTACCGCTACATGTCGCAACAAAGCGTAAAACGAGAAGGTGAGTGAAACGATGGATTTTAGTGTTGAACCAGGATCTGGAGCAGAGTGAGAGCCCCAGAGCTCTGACCTAGCCCTGTCAGACTCCTTACATAATCAGCTGCCTGCCAGCATTCTCCTCACCGAGCCTTTCTGACGCTTTCAGACTGACGCTAAAACCAGTAGAAAGCTACTGCTGCTGCATCCATTCCAGCTGCTGCCCGTGGAAATAAAAAGCCACAAATAATCACGTTGAATAGTCCTGATCCAGACCTCGTTTCTTCATATACAGATCAAACATAACATTATGACCACCGGCATAAAGGTGTGTTCAGGCATGGGCTGCACTAGACGCCTCAAGGTGTGCTGTGCTATCTGACCCCACCTAGCAGAAGATCCTGAAAAATGAGGTGAGTAATGTGGGATCTCCATCAAATCCTATAAATACTTGTCCGGATTTTGATCTGGTGAATTTGGAGGCCAATCCAAACGTTAAACTGGTTGTTGTTCTTGTTGCTCTGTAGCAGGGTTCATTGTGCTGCTGAACGTCAAGGAAAGGGTGTATATGGTGTATATTTGTGCCGTTCCAATCCCAAACTCCAAGGTATTTTATTGGCCTTTTATGTGAAAACCTATGAGATAATACATCAGTTGTCAAGTCATGCCACAGATTCTAATAATAATAATTTAGACTTTATTGATCTCACAATGGAGAACTCACCCCATCCCTTAGGGAGCAGTGGGCTGCCATCGTGCGGCGCTCAGGGAGCATTCAGGGGTTAAGGGTCTTGCTCAGGGACCCCAGAGTGGCGGCTGTGGGATTCGAACTAGGGTACTTGTGGCCTCTCCAGGACGCAAATGCCCTGCTCTCTAACCACTAGGTCACCACTCCCCCAATTCTCAGTTGGATTCAGATCGGGACTTTGACTAGGCCATCCCAACACATCAACACACTTTGATCTAGACCATCCATAGTATCCCTGGCTGTATGTTTGGGGTGGTTGTCCTGCTGGAAGGTGAACCTCCACCCCGGTCCCAGTCTTCTACAGCCTCTTAACAGGTTTTCTTTCAGGATTGTCCTGGATTTAGCTCCGTTCGTCTTTCAATCACCTCTGGCTAAAATGAAGATTCCCCACAACATGCTGCTGCCACCACTGTGTTTCACTGTAAATATGGGGTGTTCAGGGTGATGTTTAGTGTTATTTTTCCTCCATCAGTAGCGTTTTATTGACCAGAACGCCTTGTTTTACACAGTCTTTAGTAAGAAACGTTGGAAAACGTGTCATTTACCTATCACTTCATAATAATGTGCTACTGTGTGTTGGTTTATTTCATTTGATCTCAAACTGTGGAAAAAAAGCTCAAGGGTATGAATGCTTTACAAGGTATTGTGGGTCCATGTTGGAAGTAGCAGAACCCAAGGTATCCCTGCAGATCATTGCCCAAACCATCACACTACCTCCACAGGTTGGCCTCCTTCCCACCATGCGTCCTAGTGCTATGTGTGCAGCTAAAAATGGGATTAATCAGAACCAGTGCCCCTTCTTCCATTACTCCCATGATCCAGTTTTTGTAGTTGTCTTAAATAGTTTCTTCAAAGAGTCGAACTCACTTAAATTCTCATGCAGCTCACCTGTCAGAACAAATTGTTCACCTGCTGCCTGATATATCCTACCCACTAACAGGAACCATGATGAGGAGATTATTATTGTAATTCACTTCACCTGTCAGTGGTCATAATGTTGTGCCTGATTAGTGTATTTTTCCTTCCAAGCAGCCAGATATTCCTGAACTAAAGGCCTCAGTGTCTTTTGGTTCCTCCACCACGCCTTGCCCCCACCAGCAAGCTTCTGGTGTCGTTGTTCTGCTAACCCAAAATGGTCCCTCAGAGGAGACCAGAACCATGCTGCAGCTCTTCTTCATCTTCTAACAATGTCCCTCTGACTTCACTAGGGCTGCAACTGCCCTTTTTGTACAATTTGTGCGTAATTAGTTCTATGAGTGGGTTCTTCTTTCAGAAAATGGCATGTTTTAGTGGCTGTGTACAATTACTAAATTTATTGACGATTATTTCAATAATCGATTAAACTGAGTGTTTCAGCCCTAAACATCACTGGAATGCTCTGTGTACTAACCATGAAAATCCAAATAACAATAAGTGTCAAAGGTAGCGTTTTTATAATTGGGAGTGCATCGGCATTAACTTCTGTATCGGCCGATTTTAGTTAGTTTTTAACATATCGGTACCGGTCCGATAAGTATAATATTACGAATATAACAACCAATGATTATTTGCATCTTGTTGCTGTTGTGTTTCGGGGGGAGGGGGTTGGTCATGTGGCATTGATGCAGCACAGGATTGTGGGTAGTTTAATTGAAGCAGAGAAGGTATGTCAGCAGTGTAGTTGTTTTTTTTTTCATGATGTCAAACAGGTAGAGAAATATATAATATTGGTAAATATTGGTTATCGGCCATAACAGCAGTATTAACTTGTATATCGACCCACATTTGCATATTGGTGCATCCTTAACTGTAATAGTCAGTCTGTTAGGTTATTTTAGCAGCAGTAGGAACAGTTGTTCTTGAAAATCTTAGTAAAACGAGTCAGATGATGTTATATATTTTAATTTGACATTTTTGTGTAAATACCATCCACTGTGGTATTTTAACCAAAGGTTATCAGACCATGGGAATCTCTGGTACATGTCTTGAAATCTTCCATCCCTAATATTCAGATATACTATTTCCTGTTTTACCAGCTCCTTTAAAAAAGCATCAGAAGTATCCTTCTGCGGGTAGATATGGTTGGGTTTTCTGCAGGTTCTCTGGGGTTCTGGAGTCCTGTCTTTGGAGATTAGCTGCGTTTTACTCGGTTTCAGTGGGGAAATGACACCAGTCACTGGTGGTTCTGGTTTGTCATTGACGTTGGAAGCCGCCATCACTATGTCTACACTTCACTCTAACCAGTAGAGACGCAACGTGTTCTCTTCTTCTTTAGTTAAATCTGTACAAAATCCCAAAGATAACGATGCTTCATGGACAGAGGACCACTTGAACACAGTGGTTGATGTGACTCTGAATGTCCGGGTCAGGTTTTCTCTGACCCAGCCTTTCAGACTCTGGCCACCAGCTGGAGCTACTGGACACTTCTTCTTTTCTTTGTCACTGTTTCAGCTTCCTGATATTTGGGGACATGTTGCTCAGCATGATGAGTGGAATTCATGCTTGGATGATTCATGTGTGAGTCTACTATGTTTCTGTTGAAAGCCTCCAACTTTAAACTGCTGCCAGGACTGTTACTCAGTGCTGTTCACCCTTTCAGGCATAATATTAAGACCACTCACAAGTGCATTAAAATGTCATAAGCTCCTGGCAAACACCCAGGCACAATTCCTTTAAAAATGTAGCTTTTTAACAATGTACTTATATTTTACTTTTTTCCTCAAAATAGGAAAGACCAGGGAGCATTACGGCTGCACAGTATGTCGTCATGGCGACATCAGTGTGTGCAATATTCATGCAAAGGACTGTTTGGAGCCCAATAAGTGTTGGCTAATTTATTCCAAGTGTTCTGACATGTTATTGTAATATTTGGCCAGTTGCTGCAGGACAAGGCTGTTTACTCCTCACTATGGCCAGCTCTGGTTTTAAAGCTGAATCAGAACATGTAAAACTCCATGTATTACACTATTTTGATCCCTGCTGAGAAATGGATGTTTCTGTTAAACCTTTAAAAAATGGGCGCAGACTTCAGTAAACCACTCTGTGCCCTTCTTAACCCCAGCTGTGGAGAAACTTTGGAACATGTTGGACTGTAAACAGAAGCTTTTACTGTTTATTCAAGAAACTGTGTGAATCTGTGGCTGTAATGAGGAGAAACGTGTACAGGTTCTCTGCTCAAAGCCCAGAGGCAGCACCAACAAAGATGACAGGGATGGATTTACTGTGTTGGCTCAGAGCTGGTGTAGAAACGTTCCTCCCTCTGCTTTCAGGACTGATGGCTCCAGAGTGACATGCCATGGCCCTGATGATCCCCCCAGTTAAACTCAAATGGCTGGAGCACCTGAACAGCTCATGGATCACGGAGGACAGCGAGTCCATCGCCACGCGGGATGGGGTGTCGGTGCTCTACTCCAAGCTGCTGGCCAACAAAGAGGTAGTCCTGCTCCCCCAGCAGGTGCTGTGCCTGAAGGGCCCCCAGCTCCCAGACTTTGAGCGGGAATCGCTGTCCAGCGATGAGCAGGAGCACTACCTGGATGCTCTGCTCAGCAGCCAGCTGGCCTTGGCCAAGATGGTCTGCTCTGACTCGCCCTTCGCTGCTGCGCTGCGGAAACGGGTGCTGGTGCTGCAGCGCATCTTCTACGCTCTCTCCAACAAGTACCACGATAAGGGCAAGGTGAAGCAGCAGCAGCACTCCCCAGAGAGCAACTCGGGTTCATCTGATCTGCACTCCGTCAGCGAGCGGCCGCGATCCAGCACCGACGCCCTCATCGAGATGGGCGTCCGCACCGGCCTCAGCCTCCTGTTCGCTCTGCTGCGCCAGAGCTGGATGATGCCCCCTCCCCCTGGTCCTGGCGGAGGTCCAGGGGGCAGCATCAACTTATGCAATGATGTCATTCACACAGCGATCGATGTGGTCAGTTCGCTGCCGCCCCTCTCCCTGGCCAACGAGAGCAAGATCCCTCCGATGGGCCTGGACTGCCTCGCTCAGGTCACCACCTTCCTGAAGGGAGTGACCATGCCGAACTCCGGGGCGGATATTTTAGGTCGCCGGCTGGCCTCGGAGCTGCTGCTGGGGTTGGCTTCTCAGAGGGGCTCCCTGCGCTATCTGCTGGAGTGGATCGAGATGGCATTGGCTGCGGCAGCTGTGGTCAGCACGATGGAGCAGAACAAGGTGCTGCAGAGCCAGGAGGGCCTCATTGGATACGACTGCTTCATGAACATCCTCATACAGATGAGGCGCTCGTTGGTAAGTTCATGTTCATTGTAAGAGTAAGGTTGAACTGGACTGAGGTGACAAACCTGTTGGTCTCACAATCTGAAGAAAGGTGAGATTCTTTTCACGTCGTCTGGAGCAATCTACAAAACACATTTAAAGCAGCAATCAAGGACAATTACACTTCAGCTAAAATTATATACAAACATGAGCAGAAACTAGTAATCAGAACATCATTAATCAACTAATGAATAATAACCCAAAATAAGCAGTTTAATGTCTGTTTAGTGAGTTTATTTCTCTCTCAGGAGCTTAATGAAAGCGTGTTGAGGCTTAATTTGAGCGAGGAGCAGCATAAAACATCTTAGCTCAGATGAAATATGATATTATAAGAATTCTAGTTAAAGCAACAGGTTACTTTAACTAGACATAAAAGGTCCAGCAAGGACATTTTCAAGGGACACTAAAGAAAAACCGTTAAAGTAGGTAAAAAGTCAAATCTGATGTGTTTGGGAGCACATCAAATAAGACTGGAATACTTATTTCATTGTTCTGATCGGTCCAAGACTCTGTAGGTTCAGTAGAAACATGATTTCAGAGAGTTTATTGAACAGGAGGCAGAAGGAGAGACTCTGTTTGTGTTCTCTGTCTTATCTATTGTGTGATGGTTCCTAGATTTCAGTTATCAGATAATTTCACATCCTGTAGTGTGACTGGTTGAAGTTTTGTGTGGAATCCATGGTGATGGGTGGATTTGTTTGTGTCAGGGCTCCACAGCAGATCGCAGCCAGTGGAGGGAACCCACAAGGACCCCTGATGGTCTCTGCTCCTTATACGAGGCAGCGCTCTGTCTGTTCGAGGAGGTAAGAAGTTCAAGCAGCTGTTTCACCAACATTATTACATGGTGGAGTGATGCACACACAATGCTGTGAACAGATTTTTTGAACACTTAAATGTTTCAGATCATCAAAGTTAAAAAAGGAAAACCTAAGTAAACACAAAACACTGCTTTCAAATAATATTTTTATTCAAATGAACCTTCCCTGCAGGGAGAAGCAATTGCTTCTTAAGCCTGATAATTATTTGGCCACCCTTAGCAGCAACAACTGACCTCAACACTTTACGATAAGATAACTTTATTGTCCACCACAGTTTTCAGGTGGAGCTTTGTCTTTGGCATCTGGCAGAACAAGCACCCATCCAGCATTCACAGATAATAATAAAAGACATTATTAAAATAATGTAGCTAAAAGCAACAGCTTCATAAACCCAAGTTACTGAATGCATTAAAATCGCTGTGTCACTAAAACAACAGTGATTAAATCAGTGTGTGTCTGAGGTATTCCTTGTTCTTCATGGACACAGCTGAGGGCATAAGTTAGTTTTATAGCGCTTTGTTTTTGTTACGGGACCATCAGTCTCCTAGCAGATAGCAGCAGCTTTAGGGAGGACTGCAGGGGATGTAGATCAACAGAAGACATTTGCTGGTGACTGATTATCTTTCCAGCCTGTTTGACTACCTGCTTCAGCTTGTTTCTGTCCATGGTGAGGAGGGTCCCATACCAGGAACCTAAATTACAGGAGACAACGCTTTTTTTATACCAGTTGCAAGGTGTTTTTACTGGCATTGATGCCCTTATCTTCCGTAGGAGAAAGAGACACCATCTAGCCTTTTATACAGCACTGGTCTGGACTGGTCAGTCTGCCCTTTCATGACCACAGGTCTAAAAGAAGGCCCGGTGCCTGCTGCTGAGTTTCCTCAGGGTTTACTGCCGTTTACTGTCAATTTTACTGACATTGATGTCCAGGAAGCTGTCACCGAACCAGGTGGAAGCTGGTCTATGTGCTGAAAGTAGAATGGACTATCGGTGTCCTTCAGGCCGGCCACCAGGGCCGGGCGTCCTTCTCAGGCCGTCCACCGGGGCCGGGCGTCCTTCAGGGCGGCCACCGGGGCCGGGCGTCCTTCAGGCCGTCCACCGGGGCCGGGCGTCCTTCTCAAGCCGTTCACCGGGGCCGGGCGTCCTTCAGGCCGGCCACCGGGGCCGGGCGTCCTTCAGGCCGGCCACTGGGGCCGGGCGTCCTTCAGGCCGGCCACCGGGGCCGGGCGTCCTTCAGGGCGGCCACCGGGGCCGGGCGTCCTTCAGGGCGGCCACTGGGGCCGGGCGTCCTTCTCAAGCCGTCCACCGGGGCCGGGCGTCCTTCTCAAGCCGTCCACCGGGGCCGGGCGTCCTTCAGGGCGGCCACCGGGGCCGGGCGTCCTTCAGGCCGGCCACCGGGGCCGGGCGTCCTTCAGGCCGGCCACCGGGGCCGGGCGTCCTTCAGGCCGGCCACCGGGGCCGGGCGTCCTTCAGGGCGGCCACCGGGGCCGGGCGTCCTTCAGGGCGGCCACCGGGGCCGGGCGTCCTTCTCAGGCCATCCACCGCGGCCGGGCGTCCTTCAGGGCGGCCACAGGGGCCGGGCGTCCTTCAGGCCGTCCACCGGGGCCGGGCGTCCTTCAGGGCGGCCACCGCGGCCGGGCGTCCTTCTCAGGCCGGCCACCGCGGCCGGGCGTCCTTCAGGGCGGCCACCGGGGCCGGGCGTCCTTCAGGGCGGCCACCGGGGCCGGGCGTCCTTCAGGGCGGCCACCGGGGCCGGGCGTCCTTCAGGGCGGCCACCGGGGCCGGGCGTCCTTCAGGCCGTCCACCGGGGCCGGGCGTCCTTCAGGGCGGCCACCGGGGCCGGGCGTCCTTCAGTGTAGCGTAAGAGCTGAAGTGGAGATAAGACAGAACCTTGTGGAACACCAGTGTTCAGGACCCTGCAGTCAGAACATTATTGATTCAGATCCTCTTAGAAACTCCATAACTTGAAATTACACAAGTGCTTTAGAAGAATGTGTGGCTGGACCGTTTTAAAGGCAGATGAGAAGTTCAAAAGCTTATCTAGATCACACTGTACTTTATGCTGAAGGGTGAGTTTTTAAAGCTTTTTTATGTTAACTTATAATGGCAAACTAAAGATAAGCCATTATAAAAAATAAAGTAATTACAGGACTGAAACAAAGGTACACACTTCCTTAACGAGTATTAACACTTGTACTACGTGGTGTCTAGTGTTTCACCAAACAAGAAAGTGACACTTTTAAATAATATATTTTTCTAAATGAGGGCTGAGTTGCCGCCTAGGTATTGGTTTGCACCCTACTTAAGGAAGTTCAAATATTGTCATATTGTAATTAATCATATTTTTCTCTTAACTAGAAAGAACCTTGTGCTTTCAGAAATGTTACCATGGTCTCGAGTATTTTTCTTAGTAACGGTATCGAGTTTGAGATGTTGGTATATCCAACAACCCTGTGGAGCAAACGCTGTTTGACATCAGTGTTTTCACCTCTCTTGTGTTATTTTTGTGGTCCAGGTGTGTCGCATGGCGTCAGACTACTCTCGCACCTGCGTCAGTCCTGACAGCATCCAGACGGGCGAGGCTCCGGTGGTCTCTGAGACCTGTGAGGTGTACGTGTGGGGCAGCAACAGCAGCCACCAGCTGGTGGAGGGCACGCAGGAGAAGATCCTGCAGCCTAAACTAGCTGCCAGCTTCGCCGATGCTCAGACGGTACGTGGAGGTGGTGGAGATACACTCTAGAGTTACAATGCATGATGCTGTTTGTTCTCTAATGTTCTCTAACAAACGTCTAAAGCCTTTACAGAACAGCTGCATTTATACTGAGATTGAATCACAGATGGACTCTGTTTACTTTCTTTGTAAAGGTTACAGTTTTATCAGGTGCAGTTGAAATTTTCTTGCATGATGTACAATAAAAATGAAATTAACTTGAACTTGTCTCTTTTTTAGTCCCACCTACCTTCTTTTTCTTTGTCCTTCTTCCTACATTGTTTTTCCTTCTTCCCATCCTTCTTTCTGTCCTCAGTCTCCTACCTTCCTCCCTGGTATCCGTTCTTCTTTCTGTCCTTCCTTCATTTCAGTCTGTCTGTTTCTGTTTTTTTCAGGTTCCATATTTAAAATCTGAACACTGGAAATATCTACCATAATTCATGGTGAATTTTTATATTTTACAATTAATAAAAGGCTCAAAATTCTGGAGTTTTAAATGACAACATTCATCATTATTATTATTATTAAATCAGTAAATTATTATTATTATTTATTCATCGTGTAATAATAAAAATCAAAGATTTTACCAAAAGGGAGTAAAAGTGACACCTTGGTGGTTCTAGTTCTGACAGTCTAGGACCTTGTCTTCATCCTCCTGGAAGATGGTCTTCGTTTCTGGTCACTGCTGAGGTTTCGTATGCGGTCTGTGTTGGAAGTCAGCACCTGGATCTGTTGCTGGTCTGCGCTTGGAGATGTTTTTATCGTCCCAGTTTTATGAACGCTGGTTCAGTTAAAATCAAAAGGAAGCTCCGTGCTACAGCAGAGTTAAACCTGCTTTCATGTTTTCATTTCTTTGCAGATCGAGGCGGGTCAGTACTGCACGTTTGTGATTTCCTCTGACGGCTCCGTCCGGGCATGTGGGAAAGGCAGCTATGGCCGTTTGGGCCTCGGAGACTCAAACAACCAATCGACACTCAAGAAACTGACCTTTGAACCTCATCGAGCCATCAAGAAAGTGTCATCTTCAAAGGGCTCTGATGGTCACACCCTGGCCTTCACCACCGAGGGCGAGGTCTTCAGCTGGGGCGACGGTGATTATGGAAAACTGGGACACGGGAACAGCTCGACTCAGAAATATCCGAAACTCATCCAGGGGCCGCTGCAGGGGAAGGTAGGCTTCAACCCTCCATCTCAGCCTCGTATGCGGTGCTTTTAACGTGAAGGAAATAATGTGAGACACGTCACAGAACAGATGGACAATGTTTGTGGCCTGAAATGACCACGGTGGTCTCTTCAGACTGCTGCAGGTCAGCCACGGACATTGATGCTGTCTTCTGTTTCTCTCTCCTTCTGAGACGTTCCAGAGCTTAGGGTTTCTGATGGCTCGCTGCTCAAGGAACACAGGTTCAGGTTATAGTTCTGGGGGGCAGACAGCAGCTGTTGGGCTGTTTTTCCAAGTATTCCTGAGTCCTCTTGGAGGCACATTTCACTGGGACATGATATTCCTTCATGACGAGTTTGTTGAGACTCTCTGTATTGTTCTCTGCAGATTCTGCAAAAAATGAACCTTAAACCCAGTCCTGGCACCAGTTAACTTGCTGGTTGTTAGTTCTTCCACATCTCTTTCTGTTTTCTAAAATGGGGAACGAATATCTTCTTCATTAGAAACAAACAAAACGTTGCTCCAGATCAGGCCTTCAGGACAGCAAGAAAAAATGACGTTTGACATGATGTTTGTCTGGGTTATTTACCCAGATTTGTTTTCCATCATCATGATCTTTCTGACCTTTACCATCCTGGATTTCACCAACTTCTTCCTCCATTGTTGGTTTTAAACAGAAAGTGCAATCAGCCAAATATATTACAATCAAGCTAAGTTGAAAGAAAGAATTGCGCTTGAAATATTATAACCATCAAACAAACCACCGAATCAGTTCTTTGGAATCTCAGTTTTACACTAATTGAAACTAGAATTGTGATCTGATATGTAGAGCAGCTCTAATCCAGACAAAATACATAAAAATACATTTTAGCTGTGGACATTTTTCAGTTTCTTAGTAAAAATCAAATTATTTTTTTTCCTCTAGACTTTAAGAAAGATATTCTAAGAAGAAACTGAGTTTCATTCTCTACCTCTGCTTATTTATTCATATATTTTATTATAACTTTTATTAAAAAAAAAAACATAAACCGTTTTAGGCCAGCTTGACCATTTATACTTATGTTCAAATGTCATTTTTAATCATTTTAGTTTTATTTGGCAGTGTTGGAAGTCCTCCTCCGTGTTTAAAATACTAATAAGATATGTACCGGTATGTATATTTTAGAAACTTTATTTTCTGGGTTTATTAGTCTATAGATTATTTCCTGTTTTTGTGTCTATTGAAAGCAAGCCCAAACAAACCGAGGAATGACAGCTTCCTGGGAATGCATATGGTGTTTTTTGTGCAGAATATGCAGAAAATCCCCTCAGCCTTCATCGTTTTCCTCATACTGGTTACCTTTGTGTGTGTCAGGTGGTCGTGTGTGTGTCTGCTGGCTACAGACACAGCGCTGCCGTCAGTGAGGACGGAGAGCTCTACACCTGGGGGGAAGGAGATTTTGGGAGATTAGGTGAGTGTGTTTCCATCTTTGCTGGCTTTGCTCTTTGTTTTTATAAAAACAGTAAAAATATCAGTTTCTGTTTGAGTAGCTGTGTTCGACTGTTTTCTGTGGTAAGCTTGCTATAAATGTTTGATGCAACCCTTTTTTTGCACTGAAGACCTTTTGGTCTGCTAACATGGAGCTCATGTTTTCACATGTAAAGTTTTCTCACAGTTTATTGGTTTTAGAACAGATCCTGTTTAATGGAAGAGAAAATTGTTCCCTCTGGGATTTTCTAGGAAATTCCTCATTTAGTTTGACTTTCCTGCCTGACGTTCCCAACCTCTCTGATGTCCCCTCATGCAGGACACGGGGACAGCAACAGCCGCAACATTCCTACTCTAGTCAAAGACATCAGCAACGTTGGAGAGGTGTCCTGTGGAAGCTCCCATACCATCGCCTTGTCCAAGGATGGACGCACTGTTTGGTCCTTTGGAGGAGGGGACAATGGTGTGACCTGCTTATTTTATAACGTCCTACAACCATCTGAAAGTTAAAATATGAACCAATTTTCTTGCAGCTTGACGTTCTCGGAGTCTGTTTTTAGTGTTAAGCCTCTCCGTTAAACATCACTGCAGGAAAACTCGGACATGGTGACACTAACAGAGTCTACAAGCCCAAAGTGGTGGAAGCCCTGCAGGGGATGTTCATCAGGAAAGTGTGTGCAGGAAGTCAGTCGTCTCTGTCTCTGACTTCTACTGGACAGGTAGGACATCCTGGAAAATCTGCAGCTTTCCCAGCTTTTCCTCAGACAGTTTCCTGAGCTCTGAGCCAATCAGGTTTTAGCAGGAGCTCTGGTTGGCTTCTGCTCTACAAAAAGAATAAACTAATTTCATTTTAAATACTTTTCATGTTTTATGAAAATGCGGAAATCAAAATGTAAGCATTGCTATTGTTCTGTAATATGAACTTTGACCCCTGGTTTAGAACTGGGTTTATACTGGAGTAGTTTTATTTTGCATTCATAGTTTAATACACTGTTTGACCTTTTCCTGTTTATAGTCCATGAATCGGGTTACACTGAAATAAGAGCTTATTGGAAGTCTGATGAACTCAGCTCTTTTTTGTTAACGGCAAAATTGTTTCGTATTCTGTCAGTGTTTGATAAAATGCAATAAATATTTTTCTTTGTGCACAGTGAGTTTGGTTTCTACCCTGAAACCGGTTTCTAGTGTTGAAGCCTTGGTGAGCGTCAGCTGGTTCTAGTCAGTTTAACCTCCCGTGTGTCCAGGTGTATGCTTGGGGCTGCGGTGCCTGTCTGGGCTGCGGTTCCTCTGAAGCCACGGCTCTCAGGCCCAAGCTGATCGAGGAGCTGGCCACGACCAGAGTGGTGGACATTTCCATTGGGGACAGCCACTGCCTGGCCCTGTCTCACGGTACTGCTCTTATCTTTGCTGTGTGGATTGGATTGGGTCATACATGCATGCACTCAAGTTCTGTTGACTCAGTGTTCAAATGTTGATTTGCTGAGTGTGCAGGACTGTGTTTGAGGACTGTTGTAACAGCAAACACACTCAGTCCTGTCCTGAACATTTTGAATCCTGACATGACTTCATATTATTTCTCTTATTTGTGCACGCTTATTTTTCATCTTGGTGTCTGATACTTGTTCTACTTGCTACCTTCACCCAGACAATGAGGTGTATGCGTGGGGGAACAACTCCATGGGCCAGTGCGGCCAGGGCAACTCCACCGGACCCATCACCAAACCCAAGAAGGTGGTCGGCCTGGACGGAGTGGCGATCCAGCAGATCTCAGCGGGGACGTCCCACAGCCTGGCCTGGACCGCTCTGCCCAGAGACAGGTGAGCTCACTGACTGCAAGAGCTGATGTCACAACAGACCAGTGATGATGGGAGTCTACAGGTCCTTCTCAAAATATTAGCATATTGTGATAAAGTTCATTATTTTCCATAATGTCATGATGAAAATTTAACATTCATATATTTTAGATTCATTGCACACTAACTGAAATATTTCAGGTCTTTTATTGTCTTAATACGGATGATTTTGGCATACAGCTCATGAAAACCCAAAATTCCTATCTCATAAAATTAGCATATCATTAAAAGGGTCTCTAAACGAGCTATGAACCTAATCATCTGAATCAACGAGTTAACTCTAAACACCTGCAAAAGATTCATGAGGCCTTTAAAACTCCCAGCCTGGTTCATCACTCAAAACCCCAATCATGGGTAAGACTGCCGACCTGACTGCTGTCCAGAAGGCCACTATTGACACCCTCAAGCAAGAGGGTAAGACACAGAAAGACATTTCTGAACGAATAGGCTGTTCCCAGAGTGCTGTATCAAGGCACCTCAGTGGGAAGTCTGTGGGAAGGAAAAAGTGTGGCAGAAAACGCTGCACAACGAGAAGAGGTGACCGGACCCTGAGGAAGATTGTGGAGAAGGGCCGATTCCAGACCTTGGGGGACCTGCGGAAGCAGTGGACTGAGTCTGGAGTAGAAACATCCAGAGCCACCGTGCACAGGCGTGTGCAGGAAATGGGCTACAGGTGCCGCATTCCTCAGGTCAAGCCACTTTTGAACCAGAAACAGCAGCAGAAGCGCCTGACCTGGGCTACAGAGAAGCAGCACTGGACTGTTGCTCAGTGGTCCAAAATACTTTTTTCGGATGAAAGCAAATTCTGCATGTCATTCAGAAATCAAGGTGCCAGAGTCTGGAGGAAGACTGGGGAGAAGGAAATGCCAAAATGCCAGAAGTCCAGTGTCAAGTACCCACAGTCAGTGATGGTCTGGGGTGCCGTGTCAGCTGCTGGTGTTGGTCCACTGTGTTTTATCAAGGGCAGGGTCAATGCAGCTAGCTATCAGGAGATTTTGGAGCACTTCATGCTTCCATCTGCTGAAAAGCTTTATGGAGATGAAGATTTCATTTTTCAGCACGACCTGGCACCTGCTCACAGTGCCAAAACCACTGGTAAATGGTTTACTGACCATGGTATCACTGTGCTCAATTGGCCTGCCAACTCTCCTGACCTGAACCCCATAGAGAATCTGTGGGATATTGTGAAGAGAACGTTGAGAGACTCAAGACCCAACACTCTGGATGAGCTAAAGGCCGCTATCGAAGCATCCTGGGCCTCCATAAGACCTCAGCAGTGCCACAGGCTGATTGCCTCCATGCCACGCCGCATTGAAGCAGTCATTTCTGCAAAAGGATTCCTGACCAAGTATTGAGTGCATAACTGTACATGATTATTTGAAGGTTGACGTTTTTTGTATTAAAAACACTTTTCTTTTATTGGTCGGATGAAATATGCTAATTTTGTGAGATATGAATTTTGGGTTTTCATGAGCTGTATGCCAAAATCATCCGTATTAAGACAATAAAAGACCTGAAATATTTCAGTTAGTGTGCAATGAATCTAAAATATATGAATGTTAAATTTTCATCATGACATTATGGAAAATAATGAACTTTATCACAATATGCTAATATTTTGAGAAGGACCAGTATATAGAGCTGATTACAGTCTTTCTTTCTTCCTTCCTTCCTTGCTTCCTTCCTTCCTTCCTTCCTTGCTTCCTTCCTTCCTTCCTTGCTTCCTTCCTTCCTTCCTTCCTTCCTTCCTTCCTTCCTTCCTTGCTTCCTTCCTTCCTTCCTTCCTTGCTTCCTTCCTTCCTTGCTTGCTTGCTTGCTGTGTTATTTCCAGGTTTCACATATATATCTTACATTGTTAGAATTACCTTCAGTAAATTTATACTGAATTTTATTTTTACTAAAAATGGTCTTCACCAGTGGTCGATCAGTATTTCTGAAAGTCTTTCAAAGTTTTTCTTTGGGCTTTGATCATTTCAGTCGAGTTTATTTGCCTGAACTCTTTATTCTTTTTTGTGAGGCCATTTAACTCCAGCATTTGGTTTCATGTTGTTAGTTAAACCTTTAGAAATACTGAAGATAACAGTGTGGCAGACTGGAATATGTTGTACTTCTAAGATGGTTCCTAATCATCTGGGCTTTGTGGTTTGCTGAATCCACTATAAAATGTGGGATAGTGTCACTGGGTGGAGCGAGAGCCTCGTCTGCTCAGGTTGTCAGTCCTCCCCTAAGCTGTTGTGGACTCTAATGGTGGCTCTGTCCATTCACTGGAAGTCTCTCCTCCTTCTCATGACATGTCTGCTTCTCCAGCAACGGTCAAGTAAAGGCCACTCGTACTGCAAAAAATAAAACTTTAAAATATGATAAAACGGATCAGTGTTGCCTATCAGACAAAATATTTTCCATACTTTACAATGACGTTCCAAAAGAAGGAACAATGAAACAGAGACTATTGGCTGCTGCTGCTTCCTGTTTGTCTTTGGATGTTACCGACTCACCCGGAACTCGGACTCTTCATAGACAACAGGCTGAAAGTGACTCAGAGATGTTGTTCAGAGATGCTTGTTAAACTTTGTCCTGGCGCTGGCAGTCTGACCTTAAAGTAGTAAAATCTGTTATTCTGAGCGAACTGTACCCTCGGTCGCTATGGCAGCCTCGGTCGCTATGGCAGCCTCGGTCGCTATGGCAGCCTCGGTCACCATGGCAGCCTCAGATGCTACGATAGCTTCAGTTGTTATGGCAGCCTCAGTCGCTAATGTAGCCTCAGTCAAACCACTAAAGTCCATTTTGGAGCAGAGAAGGTCATCCTGCAGAATTTCAGTAAAATATATCAGTCTAGAAAAGAACAATATGAGAGACTGAACTTTGTCATTGGGCACTGAGTTCAGTAGGACACAGCTGCCGTGTTGACAATGTAAAACTGATGACATGTAGTAGGACTTTTAGCTAAAGGAATGAAGGATGGCCATACATCACTTTAAAATGGGAAAATTATCTTTTATTCCTAAAAAGCTGGACAGGTAGATTATTAAACTGCCAACTTTACAAAATTATTTAAAAAGTCTGTTCAACTGAAACTCTGTTAATATTTGTAAATGGTAATTACATTTGGGCTGTTTTAGTTTTGTATTGATCAACTTTTGATTGAAACCACCATTTGTGAAACAAACAAGTCCCATAAAACAAATGCAATTTGTACAAAACAAAACGGATTTCTTTGGACCTGTAATCAACATCATGGTACAGTTTGTCCCTAAAATCTCTGAGGAAACTCACAAGTTGGAAAATACAGGAAGTATCGGAACACTGGACCAGCTCTATACCCTCTACAGGGTGCTCGAGGGTTCATGGGAGTTTGCCCAACCGGTTCACATGTGTTTTGTGGACCTGGAGAAAGCATTCGACTGTGTCCCTCGTGATGCCCTGTTGGGGGCGCTCCAGGAGTATGGAATCGGGGGCCCTTTACTAGGGGCCATCCGGTCCCTGTACGAGCGGAGCAGGAGTTTGGTCCGCATTGCCGGCACTAAGTCGGACCTGTTCCCGGTGCATGTTGGACTCTGGCAGGGCTGCCCTTTGTCACCGGTCCTGTTCATAACTTTTATGGACAGGATTTCTAGGCGCAGCCAAGGACCGGAGGGGGTCTGGTTTGGGAACCAGAGGATTTCGTCTCTTCTTTTTGCGGATGACGTGGTCCTGCTGGTCCCATCTAGCCAAGACCTACAGAATGCGCTGTGGCGGTTCGCAGCTGAGTGTGAAGCGGCTGGGATGAGGATCAGCTCCTCCAAGTCCGAGGCCATGGTTCTCGACCAGAAAAGGGTGGCTTGTCCTCTTCAGGTTGGAGGGGAGTTCCTGCCTCAAGTGGAGGAGTTTAAGTATCTCGGGGTCTTGTTCACGAGTGAGGGAAGAATGGAGCGGGAGATCGACAGACGGATCGGTGCGGCTGCCACAGTAATGGGGGCGCTGTGCCGGTCCGTTGTGGTGAAGAGAGAGCTGAGCTGAAAAGCGAAGCTCTCAATTTACTGGTCGGTCTACGTTCCTACCCTCACCTATGGCCATGAACTTTGGGTCATGACCGAAAGAACGAGATCCCGGATACAAGCGGCTAAAATGAGCTTCCTTCGTAGGGTGGCCGGGCACTCCCTTAGAGATAGGGTGAGGAGCTCGGCCATCCAGAAGGGGCTCGGAGTAGAGCCGCTGCTCCTACACATCGAGAGGAGCCAGTTGAGGTGGCTCGGGCATCTATACCGGATGCCTCTTGGACTCCTTCCTCGGGAGGTGTTCCAGGCACGTCCCACCGGGAGGAGGCCCAGGGGACGGCCCAGGACACGCTGGAGGGACTATGTCTCTTGGCTGGCCTGGGAACGCCTTGGGCTCCCCCTGGAGGAACTGGAGGAGGTGTCTGGAGAGAGGGACGTCTGGGCGTCTCTGCTGAGTCTGCTGCCCCCGCGACCCGGTCCCGGATAAGCGGAAGATGACGAGTACGAGTATCCAGTCATACAATCTAAGAGATGCTTTGTGTTTAGCTGACGTCTAGCTAAGGTAACCCAGCTCAGATTGTTGATGAAAGTCAGGATCTTTATAGATGATCTTCGTTCTCTTTCTTTCAACACTCTCTGTTTTTGAGTGACGGTGTTTAGAACTGAAGCCACAGGAGTTGATGCCTCAGTTTGATTGGATGTTTCTTCTCCACAGGCAGGTGGTGGCCTGGCACCGACCATACTGCGTCGACCTGGAGGAAAGCACCTTCTCTCACCTGCGGTCCTTCCTGGAGCGGTACTGTGACGGCATCAACAGCGATGTTCCCCCGCTGCCCTTCCCTTCGTCCAGGTGAGGGCGCTCAGACAGCTCAGACACGAGCCATCAGTCTGGGGCAGATGCACATAAAATCTTTCTCCGTATTTACAGGGAGCATCATAACTTTCTCAAGCTGTGCCTTCGGCTTTTATCCAATCACCTGGCTCTGGCTCTGGCTGGAGGCGTGGCAACAAGTATTTTGGGTCGGCAGGCCAGGCCGCTGAGGAACTTACTCTTCAGGTTGATGGACGCCTCGGTGCCGGACGAGATTCAGGAGGTACGTTTTGATGATGGAGACGGTTAACGCAACACAAACTATGCGAGAAGATGGCAGTAATCGCACTGTTTGTGTTAGTTCTAATGTCCTAAGATCTGAGTCATCTCCACCAGGCATTGGTCTGAGGGTGCCTACATAGTTGGTCTAGAAATGTTCTAGAAGTTTGTATTTAAAGGAGAATCAGGCAGTTAAAGAGCTTTAGGTTGAGCTAGTCTACGTTAAACTGTGGTCTCCTCCTGAAGCCTCGACCGCATGTCTTCCCTCAGGCGGTGATCGAGACGCTGTCTGTGGGGGCCACCATGCTGCTGCCTCCACTGAGGGAGAGGATGGAGCTGCTTCACTCTCTGCTGCCTCAGGGCCCCGACAGATGGGAGAGCCTCTCCAAAGGACAGGTACGTCCCCTCTGCTGCCTCCACCCCTGCCTCGCCAAACCAGTTACAGAACTGGTTCTGTTCCCACAGAAATGAATGAGAACTGGTTTGTTCTTTAAAGGCTCACTTAAACTCTCTCCTCCAGTAGACCCTTCCTCCTGCAGAGGATCACAGTGCAGGGATCAGTCTGAAAAACATTTCATCTTAGCATTTTTCTGATCTAGATAAGTATAGAGAAAGGAAATCAGTGATACGACATATTTTTTTAGACATCCCATTTTCTAGATAGAAATCTGAGATTCTGCAGTAATTTCTCAACCAACCACTGACGTTTTATGCAACGCCGAGCCAACTTTATGAAGCACTGAACATAATGAATGAAGAAAACCGTTCAAATCGATGGATTAAAAAGTACACATAAGTTTTAAAAAGCAGAATAATACACAATGATATTTCCTTATTTGTTTGTATTTATTTTGTTTTTCCTGCCATTTGCAGCTGATACATTTATGCCTGATTACAGTAATATCTGCTGTTAATTCATAAAGAATTAACAGCAGATATGGTTAATTGTAGGCAGAAATGGTCCTACAATTGGCTGGACGTGTCCACATTTGACTCTGGACTAATAGTTTAGTTTGATGTGTTGGATGAGCAGCTTCTTCCTGTTTCCATGTTTATTTCCTATATTTAATCTGAGCAGGACCTGAAATCAACTCATAAAATCAGACATTTTATTTCCTCAGAGGATGCAGCTGGACATCATCCTGACAAGCCTCCAGGATCACACCCACGTGGCCTCGCTGCTGGGTTACAGCTGTCCTCCTGACGGTCCCGATGTCCCGTCCTCCGGTCCGACCTTTGCAGCGTACCCGGACCCAAGCTTTGGCACCACGGGAGCCCACCCAGACACCCACTTAGCTGAGATCCTGATGAAGACGCTGCTCAGGAACCTGGGCTTTTACACCGTGAGTTATTAATTCACTAATGAGCCGTTTTCCCAGCATCGTTATGGTCCTGTTGGACTTGACTGCAGCAGATGGAGTCAGAACATGGAGGAGGCAGACCGAGTCAGCTCTAATCCTTTATTTCCCGCTGCTGAACGTTTCATTGATTGTGACGCAGTGTACCCGCGCTGCATGCTTTAACTGGGGGATCAGAACAGTGAACCTTTAGTATGGGATATATTGTTTTTTATTCAAATTCAATTCAAAATACTTTTTCTGGATCATTTTTTTCTAAGTCTTGTTTTTGGTGTTCAGTTCAGGAGAAAATTACTTCAGTTAGCTTTAAGCAAAGAATCTTTTTCAATTTGTCAATTTTATTATGTTCTAAAACTGAGTGGAGATTAGGTTTGTTAGTTCAGTGAATGGAGTAGTGTAAGCCAGCAGAGCCAATGCCTGGTCAGACCCATTATACACCAGTAGATCCAGTTGGAAATGGTCAATGTTTAGACATTTTAAATAAGATTGGCTTTATTTTTAAAAAATAAAGCATGTTGAAACCACTTTGGAGTTGTTTTGATATTTAGACAACCTAGTGTCCCAGCTGTACCTGAACGCAGCATGAACATGCAGCTTCTCTTGGAGGAATCCAAGAGCAGCTGTCCAAGCAGGTTGGAACAGGTGGAGAAAAGGTGAGATAAGAGTCTCAGGGAGAATGAAAGGAAAGGTGTAGAAGATGTTGGTGAGACCAGCGATGTTGTATGGTTTAGAGACAGTGGTTGAGGAGGAGGCAGAGCTGGACGTAGCAGAGATCAAGATGTTGAGGTTCTCTTTGGGAGTGACGAAGGTGGATGGAATGAGGACATCAGAAGGACGGCTCATATTAGATGTTAGATATAGCCAGAGAGGCAGGAATAAGATGGTTTGGACATGTACAGAGAAGGGATGTTGAGTTCATCTGTAGAAGGATGCTGACCCTGGAATTGCCAGGCAGGAGGCCTAGAGGAGATTTATGGATGGAGTGAAAGAGGACAAGAAGGTGTAGTGGGTGTGAGAGAAGATGATGTCAAAGATAGGGCAAGATGGAGACAGATGACTCATGGAGGTCTCTGAAAGGGTAAAGGCTGAAAAAAGAAGCAGCAGCTCATGGAGCTTCAGTTCAGTTCAGTGCAGAGCACCTATGTACCTTTTTATTAGTGTTGACCTAAAGTTCTGGTTCTTTCTCCACTGTAGCTGCATGAGAAACCTTAATGTTCCCAAACCGCAGAGTCCAGTGATAACTGGGAGTCCTCTCTGTTTTTAAAGTTGCCCTGCAGAACGTTGCCTTAAGCTCTTAGTTCCACATAAAAGTTCTGCAAGAGTTCTGGTAGAAAACAAAGCTGTATGCGTTCGGTACCGAACTGACAGGACTGCACCGGATATTTTCAGTACCAATATGTATACCGGTACACCCCTACTGCCTACCAAAACATACGAGTTCAGATTTCTATTGAACTTTTGTATGTATGCTTTAAAATGGGACAAACAGGGCTGGGAATTCTGGAAAAGTCTGGAATTTTAACATGACGTGAAGGAACAGTGGCTTTGTGTGATCAGGCCTTTCTGTTTTTATGCTGAGGTTAATCTATGTGTTTTATTCAATCCGTCTCCTTCACAGTCTGAACATTTCAGAACCCCTGGATTAGACCAGCTCTTTGTGTGCTTGTTGTGTCTGCAGGACCAGGCTCTAGGCGAGCTGGAGAAGAACAGCGATAAGCTGCAGCAGCGTACCTCCTCGTCAGACAGCAGCCAGCCGGCTCACCTCCACCAGCTGCTCTGCTCCCTGCAGAAGCAGCTCCTGGCTTACTGTCACATCAACGCCGTCACTGAGGTACAGACCCTCCTGTGTGCCTGCGTCCTCTCAGACTTCCTGGAAATGTTTGCCTTTCCAGGTTTAATGACATGGATTTATGATTGATCCTATATATTTATGGCTCTGATAAGCATTCATTTTCATTAATGGAGATTTTCCATGCACTACTTTGTACCCAATCATGGAGATGCAGTCCTAGTTGTGGTTGCAGAACATTCCCTCAGTCTCAGACCTCAGTCATAGTCATGATCCTGACTTTGTTGTTGGTGAGAAGGTAAGATCAGAGTCATAACCTGATAAACCGTGTTTCCTGCAGAACTCGAGCAGCGTGGCTCTGCTCCACAAACACCTGCAGCTCCTGCTTCCTCACGCTACAGACATCTTCTCCCGCTCTGCTGCTCTAATTAAAGAGAGCTCCTGGAATGGAAGCATACGAGAGAAGCTGCAAGGTGAGGTGGAGCTCATCTTTCCCCTCCTTATCTTTTGCATGAATAATCATGCTTGTTCAGTGCCGATGTTATTGATTGCTTATTTGATCTTCAGATGTGATCTACGTGTCGGCAGCAGGCAGCATGTTGTGTCAGATAATCAACTCGCTGCTCCTGCTCCCGGTGACGGTGGTGAGACCCCTGCTGAGCCACCTGCTGGACCTGCTGCCTCCTCTGGACCGACTCAACAGGTTGCTGCCAGCTGCATCTCCTCTGGAGGACCAGGAGCTGCAGTGGCCTCTTCATGGTCAGCTTACAGAAAACTAACATGGCTATTCAGAGTACAGTTCTAATCCAAAAAAAATCTCACTCTAAAGTTTTGTTGGGCCATCTTCAGCTTTGATTTCAGCACACATTCACTTTGGGTTCAGTCAGTTTTTCACAAAGATCTGGTAGAGATGATGGGAGAGTCAGTGAGACCGGTGAGCACGTTCTTCTCCAGCACATCCCAAAGCTTCTTAACAGGGTTAATGTCTGCACTCTGTGGTGCCCGATGTGTGAAGATGATGCTTCCTGAACCTCTCTGCCACAATCTGAGCTCGATGAATCCTGGTGTTGTTCTCTTGGAATATGTCTTTGGACAGATAATGTGGTTGAACCTGGACCTGACCGGCTGCAGGACCCCAGGTCATTGCTCTACCTCCATGGTCTGGTACTGTAGGCACCAGGCATAATGGGTCCATCACTTCTTGCTTCTCTCTTCCTACCCTGATGCTCCCATCACTCTGGAAAAGTAGCAATCTGGACTCATCAGACCACAGGACCTTCTTCTGTTGCTCCAGAATCATTTTTCTCTGCTTAGCGTCACCAATCAGTGGTTTTCTTGAGGCTCCGCAGCTGTTTTGACCCGATCCCTTCAGTTCCTTTCATTGTTTGTGTGGAAATGTTCTTCCTGTCACTGTTGAACATTGCTGGGAGTTCTGCTGTTGGTTTGCAGGACTTGATATCACCGTTTAGGTGATCACCGATCAGGGTCAATCCAGGTTTTTGTTCTGATCACGTTTCTCCTGCAAAGATGACAGTTCTTCTCTATCCGTACAGGTATTAATGATGTATTGGACGGTTCTTAACCCAGTTTTAGGAGCTCCAGGAATCTTCTCACGTTTCTTTGCTTGAAGCTGATAATTCGACCTGTTCTGAAACAAATTAGCATCTTTTCTACAGCGACTGGACGTGGTTGATAAGGAAATGAGAAGCTGATCACTGCTTCAGTTTGGGTTTTAGTTTTGTTGTCGGCTGAAACATGATTATCTATGGAGTAATTATCCAATGGGAGGCTCTTACCTGCTGTTAGATCCAGGTATGGACATGTTTTAGACAAGAACTGTAAAACTGCTGGTTGTTAAAACAAGAACTCGATGCACACTTTTTAATTAATTCTTTTCTGACTTGCACACAAACATTCAGGCTGAAATCTGCACAGAGACTAATTGGCTTCTCTGGAAGCGGTGCTAAAGTGTTAGAAAGTATTTTAACCTGAAAAGGCTAAAATACTGCAAACAATTCACTGCAGCAGGTAGTTTCTCTTTGCAGTATAAAGGATCTAAGAAGGAAAGCATAACATTTACAGAAGTTGGGAACATTTCTATCTTCTCCAGGGAAAAGTTTGATGTTAAGACAAAGATTTATGTGCCAACTGTCAAGCATGGTGGGAATGGCATCATGCTGTGGGGCTGTTTTGCTGCCAGTGCTAGAATGCTTTGTACAAAACGGATGTATTGAAGGAGGAGGAGTACCTTCAGATTCTTCATTTTTACCTCAGTTTAGCAGCTAGATGGTTGAAACTCTGACCCAGTTGGCTGATCCAACAGTACAATGATCCCAAACACACATCTGTGTTTAAAAGCTGGGTCAGTACCAGGAGACCAACCTGTTTCAATGAACTCTACTAGTTCTGCCCAGCAGACCAGTCAAATATGAGCCAGAAGCTTGATGATGCCTGCAGACAGTGTGAGGTCAGGGTGGAACTGACCAAGAGATAAATTAAACATCTGGATCCTTCCCACCTGTCCAGGTACTTCAGACTTCGCTGAGCCGGCCTCGGGAATGTCGCTACCACCGCTGGCGCTGTGCTGGGTGTGGCTCGTGGACCTGGAGCGGACCGTGGCCCTGCTGGTCGGCCGCTGCCTCGGCGGGATGCTGCAGGGCGCTCCCACCTCGCTGGAGGAACAGGACACAGCTTACTGGCTCAAAACGCCGCTGTTCAGCAACGGACTGGAGATAGACATCCCACAGCTCGGTACTGAGTTATCCAATTACTGTTGGATTGTTTTCTGTTTGGTCAGAGTATTAGAATCCATTGTTCAGTTGTGTTTCTGCTGTGGATCGTTGGAATCACCTGTTTTCCTCCAGATTCTTGCATCAGCTCCTTACTGGAAGCGGCGCTATCAGGGAACGAGGAGCAGAAGCCTTTCGACTGCACTCTGCGTCCCGATCTCAGCGTTCTGGTGGATCTGGCTCTGGGTTCCTCTAAAGAACCTGCGAACAGTCTGTGGATCAACATGCAGGACTACGCCATCAGTAAAGGTCTGCTCGGCGCTCTCTGCATTATCTTTACACCTGAACAGAACCGGACCTGACTGCTCTGTGTGTCCTGTTGCAGACTGGGACAATGCGTCTCTGAATAACGAGTCCCTGTTGGACACCGTGTCCAGGTTTGTGTTGGCAGCTCTGCTGAAGCATACCGGGCTGCTGGACCAAGACTGTGGGAAGGGAAGGTGGGCCAACCCACTAACTTTAACACCTGCTTTACTTCATTCCTCAACTAATCTTCTTACTCTGTTTTCCCAACAGGTACCAACCTTCTAAGTCTCTGGCAGAAGTCTACCGCAGCGTTTATAAAGTACGGAACCGCCTGTTGGCCTGTAAGAACATGGACTTCATCCAGACGAGGTCTTCGTCCCGTGAGAGGCGGGTGAGTGACAAACACTCTCTCATTTAATGAGTTAACGAGAAATTTACTGGATGCTAAAATGAAATGACCCGATGAGCTGAACCGTTTATTCTGAGCCTCTAGCTGCTAGGGGAAGCAGGCTGATTTTTAAGATGAACCTGAAAACTGAAATATTGGGTCAAAAGTTGGAGGGCGCGACTTGTGGCGCAGCGGGATAGCGCGGCCCATGTACAGGGGCCTCGACGCAGCTGTCCCGGGTTTGAGTCACGGCCGGGTGACATTGCTGCGTGTCCTCACTGTCTTCCCGCTCCATTTTCTGTCTGCCTACTTTCAGAAAAACTGAAAAATAAAGGCCACTAGTGCCACGAAACAAAATATATAACAAAAAATTTGAAACATCAGAAAGGTAGCAAGGCCGTTCTAAATCATAAGCTGATTATTTCCTGAACAGATTCATGTAGTGGTGAAAAATCCAAACAAAAATCTACAATACAAATTAGACCAAGTTGGCGTTAGTTCTGAAAAAAACTAATATTTAAAAGCATATTTTTATTATTTTTGTTTTACAGTAGATAAATTACATGTTTTATGAGAAGCTTTACCTTAAAGTAAATGATAGGTGGCGCTCTTCCAGTATCCATGCCATGACTGTCTGTTTTAGCTGCCACCGAGTTTATCATCTTTTTTCTGAGAGAAACTTTGGAGGATGTTCACTTCCTGCAGCTCTGCTACACAGCTGACTGACAGCTCATTGTAGGTAAGGAGGCACCCTGCTCGCTACCACAGGAGCAGTTGGGTCAGAAAGTGTTGAAACTGTGAATTAAAATCAGAAAGTAGCCCAACGACAACACGCTCTAGACATATTTCCAGGCTGGGTGAGTTCTTCCTCATGGGGGCGCTGGAAGGCGACTAACAGGGTGTTGAAGGGAGACAGATTACACATTAAAAGGACAACCAACCCGTGAGGCTAAACTTCTGTGACATCATTATATGATCATCCTTCAGAGCCCAACTGCAAATATAGATTTGATCTACTGGTGCAGATTTCAGACAACCAGGACTCACTGGACATGGACCCGCAGGAGCACTCGTTCACTCGCACCATCGACGAGGAGGCGGAGCTGGAGGAGAGAGCCGACCGCGAGAGAGAAGATGGACACCAGGATCAGGACGATGAGGAGGAGGACCGGGAACATGAAGTGATGACAGCTGGAAGTAAGTACACCTGCAAGAATTTTATCTACGTGCTTTAATTTGTTTTGTCTTTATCGATACGCAGCTGTGCAAAAGTTTTGATCCAGCTCCTTTTTCTACATATTTTACGTCCAAGCAGCCAGACTTAGTTGTAATCCTTTAAAGTAGTATTGACGAGTCACTGTCCGGACATTCTGAAGGTCGTTTTAAAAAGTTGAACAATTGACTTGGAGCCAATGATGAGCTGTAGGATGATCCATCCTTTAAGATACTGTTGATCTGGACAAGGGGGCTTCTTCTTCTGGTCTCAGTGTCCATTGATCTTTCAGTATAAACACACGTTCTCTGAAAGTCAAGTCAAGTTTATTTATATAGCGTTTTTCAGCAACAAGGCGCTCAAGGCCTCAGAGGTTGCAGCACCACTAAGCAGGAGGCATCACACCATGAAGACCGAGGAGCTCTTCAGACAAGTCAGGGTGAAGTTATAAAAAAATATCCAGATCTTTGAAGTTCCCCTGGAGCTCCATTGGACCCATCATCGTCAGATGGAAAGCCCATGGTACCACAACAAACCTGCCAAGAGAGGACTGCCCACCAGAACTCAGACTGGGCAAGGAGGCCAGTAATCGGGGAGGCAGCACAGAGACCAAAGGTAACACTGGAGGAGCTGCAGAGTTCCACAGCAGAGACTGGAGCATCTGTCCATAGGACCACAATAAGCCTCCATAGAGCTGGGCTTTACGGAAGAGTGGCCAGAAAAAAACATTACTGAGTGGTAAAAATAACATGGTAGGTTCTAAGTTTGCCAAAAGGCACGTAGGCGACTCCCCAGATGTACAGAGGAAGGAGCTCTGGTCAGATGAGGCTAAAATGTAGCTTTTCTGCTGTCAGGCACAAACCCAACACCTCCCATCACCCTAAGAACACCATCCCCACAGTGAAACATGGTGGTGGCAGCATCATGCTGTGGGGATGTTTTTCAGCAGCAGGAACTGGGAAACTGGTCCGAGTCGAGGGAGAGATGGATGGTGTTAAATACACTAATATTCTGGAGTGAAACCTGTCTGTCTGTGATCTGAGACTGGGACAGAGGTTCACCTTCGAGCAGGACAATGACCTAGAGCATACCGGCCTAGTCAAAGTCCATGGGTAAAAGTCCCAGTAAGAAGATGTGGTGACCTCATGGAGACTGATCCAAAGGTCCTTGGAGCTGGAATTGCTCTACAACGTACTGACTTTTGGGGTTGAACAGCTATTCACGCTGAAGGTTTCTGGTATTTTGTCCCAAGTTGTCGTTTGCTTCAGAATAAAATAATAAAACATCTTTAAAGTTGGAGACATGTTCTATAAATGAAATGGCGACAACTCTCAATCCATTTTAACTCCTGGTTGGGAGGCAACAAAACATGAAAAATACCAAGGGGGGTGAATACTTTTGCAGTGTAGAGTCTGTCTTCTTGGGATGAAAATGTTAAATTAGGTCTGGATCAGGACGTTTCTGTGTTTCTAAATACTTAAAACCATAGTTTTATCCTGACTGCTTTACACGTGCCTCTGCTTTGACTCTTCTGAGTAAACTCTTTGCAGTGTTTGAGTGATTTTATTACAGCAAAGCTTTGCTGAGTTTTCATATACAGGTCCTTCTCAAAATATTAGCATATTGTGATAAAGTTCATTATTTTCCATAATGTCATGATGAAAATTTAACATTCATATATTTTAGATTCATTGCACACTAACTGAAATATTTCATGTCTTTTATTGTCTTAATACGGATGATTTTGGCATACAGCTCATGAAAACCCAAAATTCCTATCTCACAAAATTAGCATATTTCATCCGACCAATAAAAGATAAGTGTTTTTAATACAAAAAACATCAACCTTCAAATAATCATGTACAGTTATGCACTCAATACTTGGTCGGGAATCCTTTTGCAGAAATGACTGCTTCAATGCGGCGTGGCATGGAGGCAATCAGCCTGTGGCACTGCTGAGGTCTTATGGAGGCCCAGGATGCTTCGATAGCGGCCTTTAGCTCATCCAGAGTGTTGGGTCTTGAGTCTATCAACGTTCTCTTCACAATATCCCACAGATTCTCTATGGGGTTCAGGTCAGGAGAGTTGGCAGGCCAATTGAGCACAGTGATACCATGGTCAGTAAACCATTTACCAGTGGTTTTGGCACTGTGAGCAGGTGCCAGGTCGTGCTGAAAAATGAAATCTTCATCTCCATAAAGCTTTTCAGCAGATGGAAGCATGAAGTGCTCCAAAATCTCCTGATAGCTAGCTGCATTGACCCTGCCCTTGATAAAACACAGTGGACCAACACCAGCAGCTGACACGGCACCCCAGACCATCACTGACTGTGGGTACTTGACACTGGACTTCTGGCATTTTGGCATTTCCTTCTCCCCAGTCTTCCTCCAGACTCTGGCACCTTGATTTCCGAATGACATGCAGAATTTGCTTTCATCCGAAAAAAGTACTTTGGACCACTGAGCAACAGTCCAGTGCTGCGTCTCTGTAGCCCAGGTCTGGGGAATGCGGCACCTGTAGCCCATTTCCTGCACACGCCTGTGCACGGTGGCTCTGGATGTTTCTACTCCAGACTCAGTCCACTGCTTCCGCAGGTCCCCCAAGGTCTGGAATCGGCCCTTCTCCACAATCTTCCTCAGGGTCCGGTCACCTCTTCTCGTTGTGCAGCGTTTTCTGCCACACTTTTTCCTTCCCACAGACTTCCCACTGAGGTGCCTTGATACAGCACTCTGGGAACAGCCTATTTGTTCAGAAATGTCTTTCTGTGTCTTACCCTCTTGCTTGAGGGTGTCAATAGTGGCCTTCTGGACAGCAGTCAGGTCGGCAGTCTTACCCATGATTGGGGTTTTGAGTGATGAACCAGGCTGGGAGTTTTAAAGGCCTCAGGAATCTTTTGCAGGTGTTTAGAGTTAACTCATTGATTCAGATGATTAGGTTCATAGCTCGTTTAGAGACCCTTTTAATGATATGCTAATTTTGTGAGATAGGAATTTTGGGTTTTCATGAGCTGTATGCCAAAATCATCCGTATTAAGACAATAAAAGACCTGAAATATTTCAGTTAGTGTGCAATGAATCTAAAATATATGAATGTTAAATTTTCATCATGACATTATGGAAAATAATGAACTTTATCACAATATGCTAATATTTTGAGAAGGACCTGTAATGACTCTGAAACGTTTCCAGAGTGGGCCGAGGCTTTGCCATGAGATGGATGGTTGCAGCTTTGACTTCGATTGCTGTTATTTTAGCTGGACTCTGACTGCACTTACAGGCTGCTGCTCATCCTCTAACCCTGCATCTGTGTGTCTGTCTGTGTGTTTTTGTGCTCAATGCACAATGCAGAAATCTTTCAATGTTTCCTCTCAGCACGGGAGGTAGCTCGTAGTCGGGACAGAGAGAGGGCCAGCAGCAGTACAGGGCTGGGATCCGGATCAGGATCAGCATCCCGGAATGGAGCTGCACCGTCTGGAGGAGAGGAGGAGGCCACTGCGTCTCAGGAAGAGAGGCGGGGCAGCTCAGGCCTCCCGGAAGGCCAGGATCTGTACACCGCGGCCTGCAACTCTGTGATCCACCGCTGTGCCCTGCTACTGCTGGGAGTAAGCCCGGTTCTCAGTGAGATGACCAAACAGAACCAGGAGGAGGGGCCGACCCAATCAGTGACAGGAACACAGGAGTGTCTGAGCTTCATGACCAGGTCAGAGCAACACAATCCACAGAGTACAGGTGATGGGGTGGGATGTCGGGGTCAGTAAATCAGAAACGGAAGAAACCACCACAGTAAACCTGAGAGCAAACTGCTCTCCCTTAAATCTGCTGCTTTCAGATCCGATGGAGACTTTTTAGAGACATGTTTGGACATGATGATGATGCACAGGTGAATTATGTTTTTGTTTCCATGTCTAAAAAAGTGGATTTTGCTGATATGTCCCCTTTAAAATGTTATTTTACTTGGAAAAACATTGCTGTTTCCCAATATGAACTTCACTGCTGGGTCCATTCATTGTGACGGTCGGATATGATGGAGCTTATTTCACTAACGAGCTTAACGAGCAGGATTCTGGGTTCTGTTTCTCTTCATGAATTGGGTGGTGATGAAGTGTTTCTGTCTTTAGGAGTGAAAGTCTGAGCGCAGAGAGCCGCTCGTTGCAGAACAGCCCCAGTTACCGCCTCATGAAGTCCAGGAGCGAGTCGGATCTGTCCCAGCCCGAGTCCGATGAAGAAAGCTACAGCCTGGTAAAAGAAACGCTGACGTCTGTGTCGTCTCAGGTGTTAAATGTTCTCAGACTTTTGATTTAAAGGCTGCTTCTGGCTTTGTTCTTTCCTGCAGAGTGGACGAAGAAACGTGGACCTGGACTTGGCGTTCTCTCATAAAAAGAGAGGTACTGATCATGTAAAACTCCTGAGTAAAAGAGTCTGATTGTTCTTGTTATCGTTCATATGTTACTCTGTGTCTCTGTCTTCTGGTTCCTATGTGATCAGTTTATCTGCTTCTTTTGGGGCATTTCAGCCCCAAACACAAGAGGAGCTCCAAGCAAGTAACCGATGGCATGTTTCCTCCTTTGTTAGCTCACAGCTCTGCTTCCTCCATGTTCATCTTCCATAACCAGACTCCGTGAAAACATCAGCCAGCAGCATCAGCTCCATTCTGCTGTCTGTTGCACAGCGGCGACCCATTCCTGATGGGAAAATGGGGTGCAGGAGGAAATTCCCATTTCTCATTTATCTGCCGTGCAAAACTCCTGATTCAGTCTTGGTTCCTTTCTATTTTCCTTCTTGCAGTCCGGATGTTCCTGTTGTCTTTAAAAGGGGTTCTGATCGAAGACTTTCTGAAGGTCTTTCAAACTTTTAATTTAGCTGGGAAATTTCATTTTCCCAGGTCTTGAGAAGTATGGGGAAATGTTTCATGTTCCATTATCTAAATCTCCATCCAATCATCCATCTTCCCTTCCTTATCTATCTATCCATCCCATTAATTTTCCCTCCCGCCCTCTTATCTTCCTTCCCTCCTGTTCATCCATTGAAGATGTTCCAGAAATGATCCGAGTGCTCTGCTGTATCTGAGTCTGTAAACTTTGGAAATAATGACGGTAACATTGCACAGGAACCCTGGTCAAACTTCATGTTATTTGTTTTTTCTTGATTTATTAGAAAATGTTGAATTGCTAATTGATATTTTTCTTATACCTAAAAACGTTCAGAGAATTTAGACTTTGACCAGCATTGTTTGAGTCTTGGTTGATTCCCAAACTTCTACAACTCCTGGGAAGACCATTTGGACCTGTGGCCTTATGATGCTCAGTCAGTTTTTACTGATCCCTGATCAGATTTGAATCTACATGCCTGCAGGTAATAAATGAGTTTAAAACCAAAGAAAACTCTGAAGGACCTTCAGAAGGCCTGGAGATCAGGACTGCTTTACAGGACAATTTGGATTCCTGGAAGGAAAATCTAAAGAAATGAGGTCTGGATCAGGAGCAGTAGGGGACACTTACTGGTGCCCCCCCTCTTCTCAGCAGCTTTCATTAGACCGTTATGAAGGTTTGTGCCTGCATGTGGAATCGGGCTTTTCTCATCTGAAGAACTCTTACAGAGTAATGATGCGTAGCTCTGCTGCTCCTGAGTGCTTAAAAGCTTCACAGTCCGTCCATCAGAACTTCCTCTGTGCCCATAAACCTCTGAAAGGTTCTTCTCCTCTTCTTCTTCATCAGGAATACTCCACAGCTCCCCCGACTCCCTGGCTGATTCCTGGTTCAGGTCCAAGCTCAGCCACCAGCGCACCTACAGCTTGGCACATTCTTATGAAGAGTCAGACCTGGACCTGAACCGCTCCCTGGGGATCCACGCTCTCATCGATAACATGGTCAGTTTCGTCAGCGGCGACGTGGGCCTGGCTCCGGCCTTCAAGGAACCGGAGGAGGGAATGTCCACGAGTCCGCAGGCGGCCATCCTGGCCATGGAGCAGCAGCAGAGCAGGGCGGAGGTGAGGTGGCAGATGACATTCATACTGTGGAGCACAATGATCCATACAGTTTAACTCAGGATGAGACCCAGCAGTCTCCTCCTCTGACCCCATCCAGTTTAAATACTTCATCAGAACAGCCCGGCTTGAAAGATGAGAAACACCAGAACCATCAACACAGTTCCCTGATGGTTCTAGTACCAGACACTGGACTCTGTGTGGGATACAGCCTAGTGAAATAAACCCAACTTTATTTATTCTGCCTCAAAACAGTGAATGAAGCAGTATTTTGTTACCTTTTTTTGCTTTGTGCCATTTTTCTATATTTTCATTTATTTTTAATTTGACTTTGTTTCCATTTTAAAATGTTCAGTTTTATTAATGTTAATGATTTTATTTTTTTGATGCTTCTAGTATTAAGATGAAATTACTCCATTTATCTCCTCTGGGAATTGGTTTTGCAGCAGCAGCTACGTAGTTGAACCTCCAGATATCTGGAGAAAGCCATCCTGGCAACCATTAATGAAGAGATGATGATGATAAACGAAACATCTCATCCTGTGGAAATGGTTCTGCTTATCACTCTGTCCCTGTGCAATGTTTTTATGGAAAGGAAGTGGACACAAGTTTGTTGGCTTTATAATAGTAATAATAGATTTAATGCTTTGTTATACCAGAGTTACACTCAATATCAACTCTTCATCATGTGCCTGTTTTGTATCTCCAGCTGCGGCTTGAGGCGCTCCATCAGATCGTGGTGTTGATCTCTGGCATGGAGGAGAAAGGCAGCCAGCTGGGGAACGCCGACAGATTGAGCGGTGCCTTCCAGTCCTCGTCCCTGCTCACCTCCGTCAGGCTGCAGTTCCTGGCGGGATGTTTTGGTCTCGGCACCGTCGGCAGCGGAGGTCTGAAGAGGGAGAGCGTGCAGCTGCATCACTACCAGGTTATGAGGAGGAGATCTGCCCTGGTGTGTTTGCTTCTCTGAGACAGTAACTGTCATGACTGTAATGAAGTGTTTGTGCTCCAGGATGGGATTAAAGCAGCAAAGAGGAGCCTCCAGATGGAGATCCAGACAGCCGTCCATAAAATCTATCAGCAGCTGTCGGTCACACTGGAGAGAGCTCTGCAGGCCAACAAGCACCACATCGGTAAAAACTCACAAAGTTTCAACATCTGCATTATAAAACAAACCCTTTTCTGTTTTACTCTGAATTTTAACCCAATTTTATAAAACTAACCAAACTTACATTTATGCACCTAATGAAGAGGATTTGAAACACAGAAAAATGCTGAATCAGGATTCTTTAATCATTATATTCTAAAAACTGGAGTTCTGATGTCTTCTGGTTCTGTTTGCTCCCAGTTTAAAGTTGGAAGTTGTGGTTTTCTGTCCATGCATCATTACCAGAAGCTAAAAGAACACTGATAACCATCAGTGATCCTGAACCTCTCCTGTCCTCTTCTTTTCTCCGCTGTAGAAGCTCAGCAGCGCCTCCTGCTGGTGACTGTGTTTGCACTCAGCGTTCGTTACCAGCCTGTGGACGTCTCCCTGGCCATTTCCAGTGGACTTCTCAACGTGCTGTCTCAGCTCTGCGGAACGGAGACCATGCTGGGCCAGCCCCTCCAGCTGCTGCAGAAACCCGGAGTGTCCCAGCTCAGCACAGCCCTGAAGGTGGCCTCCACCCGCCTGCTGCAGATCCTGGCCATCAGCACCGGGTAACTCAGTCAGGACGTCTAAAACATTTTCAGAGACTGAACAAACATGCGCATGTAACCAACAGCAATGTCTGTCCCTGCAGGACGTACGCAGACAAGCTGAGTCCCAAAGTGGTCCAGTCGCTGCTTGACCTGCTGTGCAGCCAGCTGAAGAGCCTGCTGTCCCAGGCAGGAGGGAGCCAACTGTCTGCAGGGAAGGATCAGGAAGAAACCAAACAAGATGACAGCCCTGACTCTGAGAAGAAGGACTTCAGAGGTGACTAACATTTTTATAATCTCTGTGGGGTTTTACCTTTAACTGCTCCAAGTCCTGATCCAGATCCGTCTGCAGTAAAGTCTTATTCTGCGGCTGATTTCCTGTTTTCTTAAATCTTTGACCTGTCTGATTCCAATCTGTACCCATTCTGATTTCTGGCTTTCCTTCCATGGCCATACCTGCATACAGAACGTTCCATGTGTGTTCCTTAGAGAATCTAGATCCTCATCTTCACTCTGAGAGGAAGACCTCCAACATTCACAGAAACTGCATGTTCCATAACAGACGTTGAAAGCTCAAAATAATTACAGTAACCATGCTGGAGTTCAGACTTCCTGTTATCAGCAGAAAGTGTTGCACTTGCTCTCAGCCTGAATGAAACTCAACCATGGCTTGACATGTCAGAAAATGCAATTTGCCTTTAAATAGCTTCCAACATCTCTATGGTTCCTCTTCCCTCAGTAACAACATCTACTCTGAAGAGCGAGCTGGTAGCACTCATGGATGACCAGGATATAGCTGAGACAAAGGATGGATTAGGGTTAAAATTCTTGTGATTCTGGTCAGGGATAGACTGAAAATGTAAAAATTAGGTCAGTGAACACACCATATGCAGCAGGTCTCGCTGACAACCACACTCTTCAATGTGGATGTTGTTGCTGAGTTAAGAAGAGTCCAAGTTAGCTATTTACAGTATTAGTGAGCTGTAATAAAGTCAGAGGAGGCACCTGAGTAGGGATGGGTACCTTTCACATTTGAACCAATACAGTACCGATACCCGGTACTTGGCAATTGATACCGGTACTTAACGGTACCAGTTTTCTGTACTTTTGTGTGTGTTTTAATTGGTAATAATTTTTTTTTAAATAATATCTCAAACATTTTCAATTAAACATATTTAGTCCTCATTATATAAACTTTAATGAATATATCAAAACAACGTCCAGCTGTGTGTATTGTAACGTCTCAGTTGTTTCAAACATTTCTTCTCCATGTTGCTGGCTGCAGACGACGAGTCGCTAACGGATGCAGGCGTCCTAACGGTGCCGGGTCGGTGCCGGGTAACGGTACCAGCGGCTTCTGACATCATTACGCTCTTGTGTGTGCAATGCTGGGTTTATGTCCGGCATGGAAAATCGCCCACACTTCCACTCCCACAGTGTCACAATAATGTTTTTAAGTACCGAAACATGGTACCGTTCGATTTTATGTGAATAGGTACACGGTAGTACCGACAAAATTTAGTTGGTACCTATAAAAGTACCGAATTACACCTGTGGGAGGCTATTTAAAAGTAAACTGTTTTCTACTACATGTCCAGACATGTTTGTGGTTCAGTCTGGCTGGAAGAGAGCACAATACTTTCAGCAGATAACAGGAAGGCTGAATGTACTGCAGTACAGTTACAGTTTCTATCCTGTTTAGCTTCCAGTCTGTCATGGAATATGCTGGATTTGACGTTGGCAGCTTTTAAACATCTTAGAGGGGAGGTAAGGATCCACATTCTCAAAGCAATGCACAGAGACTGATGCTATGCTAGCTGTGCTAACCATGCTAGTGTCAGATGCTATAAATAAGTATACCAGAGTCTTCTGGGAACAACAGCAAAGTTGTAAAACTGTGGAAAATGGCCTCTGGTTGGACGTTGCCTGGAGAGTTTTGGCTAAATTTGTTACGGTGTTTGTTATTACGGTGAAAAATAAGATTGATAAATTTGAATAAATTCCTTTGTGCACCTTACGTCTCGATGTTGTCGTTCTTCAGCTTTAATTCGGAAGCAGCACACCGCAGAGCTCCACCTTGGGGACTTCCTGGTCTTCCTCCGGAGGGTTGTCTCCTCCAAGGCCATCCAATCCAAGATGGCTTCTCCCAAATGGACTGAGGTTCTATTGAACATCGCTGCTCAGAAGTGCTGCTCTGGTATGCCCTCTGCAGGTAGCAAGTGAGTGTTGTATCAAACGTACAGGTGGGAATATTAACAGCTGCTTGATGTTAAATGTTCCAGGGGTCCCTCTGGTGGGGAACATGAGAACACGACTTCTCGCTCTCCACGTGTTGGAGGCCGTCCTGCCGGCCTGTGAAGCCAACATGGAGGACGACCAGCTGACTCAGGTAGGTCTCTGTTAGTCCTGAACGTGTCCTCAGTGAAAAGCCTCCAGTTGCCTGGAAAGCTGATGTTTGGTTTCTCCTTCAGGTTGTAGAGCGGCTCTTCGCTCTGCTGTCAGACTGCATGTGGGAAGATCCGGTTGCTCAGGCCAAACACACAATCCAGATCAAAGAAAAGGTCCAGGAGCTCAAACTCCAGGTGACGGTCGCGTCATACAAAGCCAAGTCTTTCTGCTATTCAGTGTTGACATGAGAAGCTGACCGATTGTTTGATCTACAGGGGGAGGCTGAGGAGGAAGATGAGAACCTTCCCATTCAGGAAGTGTCCTTCGACCCGGAGAAGGCTCAGTGCTGCGTGGTGGAGAACGGACAGGGTCTGACGCACGGCAGCGGAGGGAAAGGTTACGGCCTGGCCTCTACCGGGATCTCCTCAGGATGCTACCAGTGGAAGGTGTCAGATTAACGTGCTGGAAAACGTCTTCTAAAATCTGAGCTGAACTAACCCCTGGGTTGTTTCACCTGCAGTTTTACATTGTGAAGGAGAACCGAGGAAATGAGGGAACGTGTGTGGGAGTCTCCAGGTGGCCCGTTCACGACTTTAACCACCGCACGACGTCGGATATGTGGCTGTACAGGGCGTACAGCGGAAACCTGTATCACAACGGGGAGCAGACGCTGACGCTGAGCAGCTTCACGCAGGGCGACTTAATCACCTGCGTCCTTGACATGGAGGCCAGAACCATCTCCTTCGGCAAGAACGGGGAGGTGAGAGCTGATTAAACTCAACTTAGAAAGGAAAATCAATTCGCAGAGCAGTTCTAGGATCCTGGTTTCACACAGTACGTCGCAAACTTACTCAATTCAATTCAGTTTCAATTCAGTTTATTCATAAAGCGCCAATTCACAACACATGTCGTCTCAAGGCTCTTCACAAAGGGTTTGGAACGGTATGGAGTTGTTGGGGAGGTTAGATTAAACAACTGAGTTTGGCCATTTCAGAATGGGCTATGTGTAGGGGCACTAAGTTAAATAATAAACTGATAAACTGTGTCTATGTAGAGCCCACTGATGGTCATTATTATTCTAAAAACCACAATGATTGGGATACCTCTCTCTGTCAGACTGATTATAACCATTGGAAAAGAGAAGGGGTCATACAGGTAGCAGAAATGGAGGGTGTGTTTGCACCTCAACCATAACTGAGCCAGTTTAGGCTAAACCTGACTCCACCTTACTCCATCCAACAGGGTATGGAAGCAAATCGTTACCATATTTCAAATGAAAAAGCATTTCTAGAAATGCTTTTTCATTTTAAGAATGTGGCTGCATTGTTTGACTCATAAATAAAATTAGTAATCAATCATCCTATTTGCATTTTCTTCTTCATGACTTCACATTTTATGCAATAATCAAAAAGAAAACAAAGCAAACATTGCTTTTTCGTTTTCGTGGTCTGTCCGCAGAGTCCTGCCCAGAACTCGAAAACGAAAAAGCATTCCGAGCTGCGGGCGCAGAAGAGTGACGTCAGCAGCCGCTCTTCCTCAGCTCCCTGCTGACCGAGCTACCCATCTTGTTTGGTAGGGGGCGCTGTGCACGTCTGCAATGCATTACATTGCAAACGTGCCGAGAAATGTATTGAATTGCAGCAGGACCGAGCTCAATTTGTGGCAGTGGCAGGAAGAACTGGTAGTTCCGGTGGCAGCCTTATGGCCTGGGACATCCAGCGTGTTTTTAAGCATTTATTTATATTTTTCTGTGAGTGACAATTCAGAATAGCCGCTCGTGCTCTATAATAAACCGGCTGTTTGTGCAATAAATCTTCGTCATCCTTTCAACACGTCACACAAACACATAGTGCTATTTATTTTCCATGTCAAGTAAATACAATCACCTTATGTTATGGGTCTAAAGCTGTTTATTAAATAATAATCAATAATGAAATCATTATTTAAAGGTAACAGGCTATAACAATAATGACAACCCATTTGCCGATAATCAGCATCAGCTTCCACAAAAACAGCGGCAACCGCATTGGCAAGCTTTTACGGCCGGTCTGGGACCTTCTGGTATCCTCGCGGAATCCCGTGCCACCCTGCGGCAGGCTGTGGCGGTTCCGGTGGCAGCTTCAGTGGCAGCTTCAGTGGCAGGCACTGCCACAGCCAATGCAGACGTGCACAGCGCCCCCTACCGAACAAGATGGATAGCTCGGTCAGCAGGGAGCTGAGGAAGGGCGGCTGCTGACGTCACTCTTCTGCGCCCGCAGCTCAGAATGCTTTTTCGTTTTCGAGTTCTGGGCAGGACTTTACGGACAGACCACGAAAACGAAAAAGCAATGTCTGCTTTGTTTTCTTTTTGATTATGGCATAAAATGTGCAGTCATGAAGAAGAAAATACAAATAGGATGATTGATTACTAATTTTATTTATGAGTCAAATAACGCATTTCTGGAAATGCTTTTTCATTTGAAATATGGTAACAATTTGCTTCCATAACAGGGAGGGAGGAAGGCAGAGGTTAAAAATAATTGGAGAGTGTTGTTTCCTGTTGCTTTGTGTGAAAGGTGACTTTAAAATGGGCAAAGTCAATTCAGTCGAATCATACAGATTTCAAGTCAGGTTCATACATTCCAATTAATAACTAACCATTGAACAGTTCAGTTAGATTCAGTTATTTATTCAAATTGGATAAAAAGTTTTTCTATCTAAGGAAACCCAGCAGATTGCATCCAGTCAGTGACTTGCAGCATTCACTCCTCCTGGATGAGCATGTAGAGACAGTGGACAGTCACTGGTGTTGACTTTGCAGCAATCCCTCATACTGAGCATGCATGTAGCGACAGTGGAGAGGAAAAACTCCCTTTTAACAGGAAGAAACCTCCAGCAGAACCAGAACCGGGCTCAGTGTGAGCGGCCATCTGCCACGACCGACTGGGGGTTTGAGAGAACAGAGCAGAGACACAAAGAGAACAAAGAAGCACTGATCCAGGAGTCCTTTCTATGGGAAGGAAAAGTAAATGTTAATGGATGTAGCTCCTTTAGATGTTTCATCTAGAAAGAAAGAACAGATAAACTCTGAGCCAGTTTTCAAGGTTAGAGTCTGAAAGAGAGAACATAGAGTTAGTTACAGTAGAAGCTCAGTCAGTAGCCATGTCTAGGAGAGAGAAAGGGTTAAACACTAAAAGACAGGGTCATGTGGATCATCTGTAGATGGTGAGCATTAAGTTGTTGCCAGCAGAAGCTCGGACGATGCCCCTCTCCAGAAAGGTGTCACAGGTAGACACAGAGTCAGGCCAGGTGTAGCTTCTAGGAAGAGAATAGAGAACAAAGTTAAAAACTGAAATAACAGCAAATAATGCAGAATTGGAGAGTAGTGTGAGAATGTAACGAAGAGGGTGAAAGTGGTCATTATGTCCTCCAGCAGCCTAAGCCTACAGGTCCTTCTCAAAATATTAGCATATTGTGATAAAGTTCATTATTTTCTATAATGTAATGATGAAAATTTAACATTCATATATTTTAGATTCATTGCACACTAACTGAAATATTTCAGGTCTTTTATTGTCTTAATACGGATGATTTTGGCATACAGCTCATGAAAACCCAAAATTACTATCTCACAAAATTAGCATATTTCATCTGACCAATAAAAGAAAAGTGTTTTTAATACAAAAAACGTCAACCTTCAAATAATCATGTACAGTTATGCACTCAATACTTGGTCAGGAATCCTTTTGCAGAAATGACTGATTCAATGCGGCGTGGCATGGAGGCAATCAGCCTGTGGCACTGCTGAGGTCTTATGGAGGCCCAGGATGCTTCGATAGCGGCCTTTAGCTCATCCAGAGTGTTGGGTCTTGAGTCTCTCAACGTTCTCTTCACAATATCCCACAGATTCTCTATGGGGTTCAGGTCAGGAGAGTTGGCAGGCCAATTGAGCACAGTGATACCATGGTCAGTAAACCATTTACCAGTGGTTTTGGCACTGTGAGCAGGTGCCAGGTCGTGCTGAAAAATGAAATCTTCATCTCCATAAAGCTTTTCAGCAGATGGAAGCATGAAGTGCTCCAAAATCTCCTGATAGCTAGCTGCATTGACCCTGCCCTTGATAAAACACAGTGGACCAACACCAGCAGCTGACACGGCACCCCAGACCATCACTGACTGTGGGTACTTGACACTGGACTTCTGGCATTTTGGCATTTCCTTCTCCCCAGTCTTCCTCCAGACTCTGGCACCTTGATTTCTGAATGACATGCAGAATTTGCTTTCATTCGAAAAAAGTACTTTGGACCACTGAGCAACAGTCCAGTGCTGCTTCTCTGTAGCCCAGGTCAGGCGCTTCTGCCGCTGTTTCTGGTTCAAAAGTGGCTTGATCTGGGGAATGCGGCACCTGTAGCCCATTTCCTGCACACGCCTGTGCACGATGGCTCTGGATGTTTCTACTCCAGACTCAGTCCACTGCTTCCGCAGGTCCCCCAAGGTCTGGAATCGGCCCTTCTCCACAATCTTCCTCAGGGTCCGGTCACCTCTTCTCGTTGTGCAGCGTTTTCTGCCACACTTTTTCCTTCCCACAGACTTCCCACTGAGGTGCCTTGATACAGCACTCTGGGAACAGCCTATTCGTTCAGAAATGTCTTTCTGTGTCTTACCCTCTTGCTTGAGGGTGTCAATAGTGGCCTTCTGGACAGCAGTCAGGTCGGCAGTCTTACCCATGATTGGGGTTTTGAGTGATGAACCAGGCTGGGAGTTTTAAAGGCCTCAGGAATCTTTTGCAGGTGTTTAGAGTTAACTCGTTGATTCAGATGATTAGGTTCATAGCTCGTTTAGAGACCCTTTTAATGATATGCTAATTTTGTGAGATAGAAATTTTGGGTTTTCATGAGCTGTATGCCAAAATCATCCGTATTAAGACAATAAAAGACCTGAAATATTTCAGTTAGTGTGCAATGAATCTAAAATATATGAATGTTACATTTTCATCATGACATTATGGAAAATAATGAACTTTATCACAATATGCTAATATTTTGAGAAGGACCTGTATAGCAGCTTAACTACAGAGATAGATCAGGATAACCTAAGCCACTCTAACTATAAGCTTTATCAAAAAAGAAAGTTTTAAGCCTAGCCTTAAAAGTAGACAGGGTGTCTGCCTCACGGACTAAAACTGGGAGCTGGTTCCACAGGAGAGGAGCCTGATAACTAAAGGATCTGCCTCCCATTCTACTTCTAGAGACTCTAGGAACCACCAGTAAACCTGCAGTCTGAGAACAAAGTGCTCTGTTAGGAACATATGGACCAATCAGATCTCTGATGTATGATGGAGCTAGATCATTAAGGGCTTTATATGTGAGGAGGATAATTTTAAATTCTATTCTGGATTTAACAGGGAGCCAATGAAGGGAAGCTAAAATAGAAGAAATATGATCTCTCTTTTTAATTTTCATCAGAACTCTTGCTGCAGCATTTTGAATCAGCTGAAGGCTTTTAACTGCATTTACTCATACCCCTGAAACGTTTTCCTTCCACTTGACTTTATACTCCACTTTGTGTTGTCTGTCACATAAAATCTCAATAAAATGCTGAGCTTTGTTGTTGGAATGTGACAGAATGAAGAAAGGCTTTGCCTTATTGATCCAGTTGTGAATATTGATGTGTTGTTGGCATTGTTCCAGTCAGATTCCTTCCTTCCTACCTTGTCTCATTTCCATGAACACTTCTATGTTGTGATTTAACAGGAGCCCAAATTAGCATTTGAAGATGTGGATGCAACAGAGCTTTATCCCTGCGTGATGTTCTACAGCAGCAACCCAGGAGAGAAGGTAAGAGATGTTAGTCAGTGGTGAAATGTTGTGCAGGAATTGCAGGACGTTTCTCCTTTCACCTCCCTTCCTCTCTCTGTCTGCTCTCCAGGTGAAGATCTGTGACATGCAGATGAGGGGAACGCCACGGGACCTCCTCCCCGGCGATCCCGTCTGCAGCCCCATGGCCACCGTTCTGGTGGAGGCCACCACTCAGCTGATCCGCATCCTGCACCGCACCGACCACTGGACCCATCGCATCAACAAGACCATGATCGAGAGGCTGCAAAAGATCAAGCCCTGCTTCAGAGATGTGGGCGGTGCCTCGGGCGGCGCCGGGGGCCAGAGACTGAAGAAGAGCCGCTCAGTGCAGAGCCGAGAGGAGCACGACGCCCAGAGGGAGAGCCAAGAGACCCTCTCCAAGACTGATGAGGAGAAGGGCAGGCACGGGAGGCAGCATGGGCTGGGGGAGCTGTCGGAACACCACCTGAGGAGTCTGTGCACGGATGTGTGGCCGGTGCTGGCCGTGATCGGAGGGGCGGACGCCGGGCTCCGCGTGGGCGGCAGATGTGTGCACAAACAAACCGGGAGGCACGCCACGCTGCTGGGCGTGGTGAAGGAGGGCAGCAGCTCCGCTAAGGTTCAGTGGGACGAAGCCGAGATCACCATCAGGTACTGGACCAGGAGTTCTACACCATTGGTTTCAGTCCTGGAATCACAGGAAACAATCCTGGGGATTTGACCCTTAAATACTAACATCTAATCACACCTGAGACCATGCTGCAGTACTATCCTTAATGTTGTGTTTCCCACCTTTAATTGTTATTATTATGGGATGTTTTCCTTAGCCTTCTGGTCTCCTTTCCATTCTTCTCCAACTTTTGTTTCCTTTTAGAACATTTTTCTTCATTATAAATCTGTTATTCAGGGTTCCTCCACAAAATGGTGAAGTTAAGGTTTTTTTTCCAGATCTGGTTTGAGAGTGGACAAAGAAAGTAGAGTTCAGAGAAACATTTTCAACTTTTATTCCATGTCCCGACACTTATTTCCTTCCTTCATTTTACCTTTCGTTACTTCCTTGATTACTTTCCTGTGCATACTATTTTACTTCTTTTGTTCATTCCTTCCTTTCGCATTCTCTCCTTTCTTCCTTCTTTAACTTCTTCCTTTTTATTTCTTTACCTTATTTTTCCCTCCCTCCTTCCATCCTTCTCTACCTCCTTCCTTTTTTCATCCTTCTGCTGTTCGTTACCTCTTCCATTCCACCTTTGTTCCTTCCTATCCTGCCTCCTTCTCTCCTTCCTGTGGTTTTTACAAATTTCATGTTTAAATTCGGACCTTTGTAGAATTATCTGCAGTGAATTCCTGGTGAATTTTTATATCGTTGTTGAAAATTGGGCCCAAATTTGAACCTGGAACAGGGTGTAGGAACCCTGGTCATTGTGAGCGTCACTCCTGCATCTCCTCCTCCGTGTTGCATGCTGTGCTCTGTCCTGCCCTTTCCCTTACTTTGTGTTTCCCTCTCGTCTCTTTTTGCTCTCCACTTCCTTCCATTAAAGCTTCCCAACTTTCTGGTCACCTAGTGACACGCCGCTGTACAACCTGGAGCCCTGTGAGCCGCTGCCGTTCGACGTCGGACGATTCCGGGGCCTCACCGCGTCGCTGTTGTTGGACCTCACCTACCTCACCAGCATCCATGAGGAGAGCGCTGCCAAGCTCAGCGCGCGGCGCCATGAAAAGAAACACCGCAATGCCGCCTCTGTGGGCCACGAACCGACCAGCACTGAGGACAAGGCAGACAGCGAGGGCCAAAACTGTAACGAGCAGAAGGAGAGTACTGGAGCCTCCCCTGCTGGCTCATCTGAGCTGAGGGTGTCTCACAGCCTGGAGGAGGTCAAAGCACACCTGGCGCCTAACTCCAAGTCCGAGAGCGAGATCTCGTCTGTGGCTGGGGCCGGCGGGAACGAAGCCCTTTTCAGTTCAGCTCCTAATGGTGCTGCTGAGGCGGGCAGGAAGAAAGGCCACGAGCAGGGCCCCCGCAGTCACGAACCTTCCTCCATCAGCACTCAGTCAGAGATCCACGCTGTGCAGCTCTCTTACCTCTACCTGGGAGCCATGAAGACCCTGAGCTCTCTGCTGAGCTGCAGCAAGTACGCTGAGCTGCTCCTCATCCCAAAGGTACAGCAGGCCACACTAACAGCTTATAGAGAACGCATCTCTTTGTTTCTGGTTCCATGACACTGAAATGTAGCTTCAGGGTTTTTTTTTTTTACAGAAACAGCAGCATCTATCATTATTCCAGGACCTTCCTTCCTTCCTTACTTCCTTCCTTCCTTACTTACTTACTTACTTACTTCTTTTCCCCTTCCTTCCTTCCTTACTTCTTTCTTTTCCCTTTCCTTCCTTCCATCTTTTCCCCTTCCTTCCTTCCTTCCATCTTTTCCCCTTCCTTCCTTCCATCTTTTCCCCTTCATTCCTTCCTTCCATCTTTTCCCTTTCCTTCCTTCCATCTTTTCCCCTTCCTTCCTTCCATCTTTTCCCCTTCCTTCCTTCCTTCCATCTTTTCCCTTTCCTTCCTTCCATCTTTTCCCTTTCCTTCCTTCCATCTTTTCCCCTTCCTTCCTTCCTTCCATCTTTTCCCCTTCCTTCCTTCCATCTTTTCCCTTTCCTTCCTTCCATCTTTTCCCCTTCCTTCCTTCCTTCCTTCCATCTTTTGCCCTTCCTTCCTTGCATCCATCTTTTCCCCTTCATTCCTTCCTTCCATCTTTTCCCTTTCCTTCCTTCCATCTTTTCCCTTTCCTTCCTTCCATCTTTTCCCTTTCCTTCCTTCCATCTTTTCCCTTTCCTTCCTTCCATCTCTTCCCCTTTGTTAGGTTTAAACACCAAACACTTTCACAATTCTGCACAAAGAAAGACACAGAGAAGTTAGTTCATTTTAACCTGCAGGTGAGAGTGTCTCAGAGGCTGCTCAGTCACAATCCTCCACACCACACTCTGAAACAGCCCCTGCTCTCTCTGCCTTTTATTGATAAGAGAAGAGGCCCTGGTTACAAAATATTCCAAGCACAAAAGGGAGGGATGCACACTCATAAGATTAGAAACAGCTGCACCGACAGAATGTTCCAGAACATCCTGTCTCTATCTTGCAGCTCTTGTACATATAAGATATAATCACTCTGAACAGCAAGCTTCACTTCTATTAAAGTTAAAACATATATAATCATTAATTAACCCTAACATTTTCCTCCTCTTTATAAATGTTTTAAACACTTGATACATCAATCATTAACCTTTTCTTCTCAGATTTTCAGTTAAGACATCATGGTGTGTTTTATCTGTACATGTCATTGAAAAAGTAGCAGGAGGTCTTTAAGTTTACTGTATACAACTAATTGTCGTTAGGGTCAGGATACAGATCAGGGAAATGCAGAGAAGTCTCTTCTTCTTCCTGGTCATCATCATCATCATTGTTTGTTTCACATATTCAATCAGATCTTTATATTATACCAGTAGGTGAAGTTGTTAGTATCTCATGTAGACTGGCATATACTGTTGCATTTGGAGAGGATCTCAGATTAAATAAACTTAGTTAGAGCTTCAATCCAGGTTCATTTTGTGTCTGCAGACTTTAGCCAATTTTTCTTTTCTTTTTTTTTTTTTTTATACATAAAGAGCAAGATTCAAAACATTTTCAAAAGGCAGATTGTGGCAGAATGTAGACAAAACTGCTTATTGATTGACAAAATAACATTCAAGCACACAATCACCATATTAAAAGGCTCTACTTCTAGAGAATCACTAAACTTCTGAGGTCCGGTTTTGGCCCGCGGACCTTGAGTTTGACACATGCAGGGTAGAGTTACAATTTCTTTCAGACCTTTCAGCAGAGACAGGCTTCTGCTGTTTGCAGAAGTTTTATCTTTGTTTTCAGGCAGCTGCATCTCTTTGTCAAGGTCGTTTCACAGAGCTGAAATTTAACTTCTCTCAAAGAGGAAAGATCAAGAATGCACACAATCTGAGCCAAATATGGAATTATTTCCCTGTAAAATGAATCTTTTGCATTTTATCATGATATTGTTGGTAGTATAACACCATAGAATGATTTTTAAAGCACCTGTTTCTCACTAATGCTTGCCTACAAAATCTTTTACTCTCAGATTACTTCTTTAACAACATTCTGTTCTCTCTTCTCTAGTTATTGTTCACTGGGTTGTCCAGTTGGACAGTTTCCATGTTGTCCACATTGTCACCTCCTCTTTTAACTTCTTTTACCACGTCCTCTAAAACCATCTCTTAGTCTTTATAATCTAACCTGGGATGGGTGGCGGTCCGCCCCCCCCCCGTTATTTGTTTTCAGTTAAGCTGAAAGTTTTTTTTCTGTGCTTTTCTTAAGGCCTCAGTATTATGGCTATGTCAGTTAAAAGCTGCTCTTATTGTTGTTTTTTTAATTCATCTTTTTGTTTTAATCTGTTTATCAACTGTGAGCACTCAGGGACTGAAAAGTCCCCTTTGAAATTATAATCTGGCAAGGTTTTTTATTGTCTCTTGAATCTTTTGAATGCATAATCTCCAGTTTAAGATCCCCGTGTAGTTTTAGGATTTCAGTGATAATTAAGTTACCTGAAAATCCGTATTTTTATGCCATCGTGTACATATTTCTGTTAAATCAGAGCTTTTTCTCTGTTCTTCCCCCATTGTTCTTTGTTATTTTTCTCTTTTTAGTTTTCATTATTGCTAATTTTAGATCCCCTTGTAATTTTAAGACATCCTTTGTATCTAATTTGCCCAAAAACCCATGTTTTTTATTTTTATTCCATCTATGACAGATCATACCTGCTCCTTTTACATAGTTCTCCATAAACTTTACCTCCCCTTCTAAGTCAATTAGTTTACTTTGTTTCTCTTTACTTTGCCCCTTTCCCATTTTGAACTAGATTTAGATCCAGTATGTTTTTTAATACCTGGTGTATTCTAAATACTGGATTTATGTATTTGAAAACAGGATGGTGATCAAGAAGTCAGTTGTGGTAAAATCCACTTCAACCCTGTTCAGGTGGGATTTTCTTGCCTACAAGCATCCACAAAGGCTCACCATTTACTATCTGTTTCCAGTTTATATGAAAAGTAAGGACCTAGTGGTCGTTACGATTCCATTCATTCTTCCACTCGTTTTTCAGTCACACTTTTTACGCGTTTTACTCTTACTTTAATTACTTTAATACAACAGAGGACTCCGCCGTCCTGTGTAGAGTTTAATTAGTCTATTTCAACTAAGGGAGTCTACCCTCCTGCGGAATTTAACTGTCTATTTTAGTTCACCTGATAGTGTCTAGAATTGTCAGGGTTTCTCTATACTGTACTATTTTAGGTCATTTGCATTTCATCACTCATTCCTTTTAAATGAAAGACCTACTCACTGGTTCTCTGTGTCCTCGGGAGTACCGTCAGCCGTCAGACCCCAGCCTGTCAGGGAGGGACCAGTCCCGGAAAGGGTATTAGTACTGTGGCCACAGATTTGTCTGGAATCTCACTCACCCACTGGGATCATCAAGCATCTTGGTCTCCGGCTCGAAGGACCATTTATGTTAGGTTTAAACACCAAACACTTTCACAATTCTGCACAAAGAAAGACACAGAGAAGTTAGTTCATTTTAACCTGCAGGTGAGAGTGTCTCAGAGGCTGCTCAGTTACAATCCTCCACACCACACTCTGAGACAGCCCCTGCTCTCTCTGCCTTTTATTGATAAGAGAAGAGGCCCTGGTTACAAAATATTCCAAGCACAAAAGGGAGGGATGCACACTCATAAGATTAGAAACAGCTGCACCGACAGAATGTTCCAGAACATCCTGTCTCTATCTTGCAGCTCTTGTACATATAAGATATAATCACTCTGAACAGCAAGCTTCACTTCTATTAAAGTTAAAACATATATAATCATTAATTAACCCTAACACCCTTCCTTCCTTCCTTCCATCTTTTCCCCTTCCTTCCTTCCTTCCATCTTTTCCCTTTCCTTCCTTCCATCTTTTCCCCTTCCTTCCTTCCTTCCATCTTTTCCCTTTCCTTCCTTCCTTCTTTCCTTCCTTCCTTCCATCTTTTCCCCTTCCTTCCTTCCTTCCTTCCATCTTTTCCCCTTCCTTCCTTCCATCTTTTCCCTTTCCTTCCTTCCATCTTTTCCCCTTCCTTCCTTCCTTCCATCTTTTCCCTTTCCTTCCTTCCATCTTTTCCCCTTCCTTCCTTCCTTCCATCTTTTCCCCTTCCTTCCTTCCTTCCATCTTTTCCCTTTCCTTCCTTCCATCTTTTCCCCTTCCTTCCTTCCTTCCATCCATCTTTTCCCCTTCCTTCCTTCCTTCCATCTTTTCCCCTTCCTTCCTTCCTTCCATCTTTTCCCTTTCCTTCCTTCCATCTTTTCCCCTTCCTTCCTTCCTTCCATCCATCTTTTCCCTTTCCTTCCTTCCTTCCATCTTTTCCCCTTCCTTCCTTCCATCCATCTTTTCCCCTTCCTTCCTTCCTTCCATCTTTTCCCCTTCCTTCCTTCCTTCCATCTTTTCCCTTTCCTTCCTTCCATCTTTTCCCCTTCCTTCCTTCCTTCCTTCCATCTTTTCCCCTTCCTTCCTTCCTTCCATCTTTTCCCTTTCCTTCCTTCCTTCCTTATTCTAGTCATTTTTTCCCATGCTTTCATGTTTTTTCAGATTTGAAACCCGACCAATCTAGAAATTTCTGCCACCAATTAATGTGAAACTTTTCTGTTTATACAAAAAGAGATTAAAGGTCGAAAGATCTGGAAATTTGAGTCTGGAATTTTTACATAGCAGTCAGTGAGATCTCCAAATGACGGCCATCATTTCCTAATTCAACGATCCTGTGATGAACAGATCTGGACTCAGAGCAGCTCTGCTGTAATATGTTTAGCCTTCCTGTTATCTGCTGATAATTAATTTTGTTTAATAGTATGAGCATAAACAGCCAACATTATTGTTTAATTTCATTTTTGAACTATTGACTGATACTAAAAATGAGTCTGCTTCTCTCAGCATCAGCCTCCACACTAAAGACTGGTGTTGTCATCACGCCGTGTTGGTGTTCTGGTGTGGTGTGTTCACTGATCATAAATAGATCGGATCTCTAGTTTGTAATGAGCCAGTGACCGATCGGGTTAGGGGGTCGACAGTGAAATTAGCGCATCATCTCGTTGCTCAGAAAAGAACCTGCATTCTGTTTTAGAGCTGCAGATGTCGACCCCTGCTGGTCAGGTTTATAAGTGCAAATACAAACAGTGAACGAATGAGGAGTAAGAATCTTTTTCTAATCACTCGATACAGACTGATTTACCTGATATAGGTTTTATTTTTCAGGAAAATGTGGGTTCATCAGAGCTTGTATTCCCATTAACCCAGTGATTCTGTCAAACATCCAGGTGTTACCAGAACCAGCTCCCAGCGGCCACAACGCCGATTTGAACGCCGGCCCCACGGGGACCACTTCGCCAGTCTGCCAGGAGGAAGTGGAGATGCGGGCGGCTCTCCAGTTTCTCATGCGGCACATGGTGAAGCGGGCCGTGATGCGCTCCCCCATCAAGCGAGCGTTGGGCCTGGCGGACCTGGAGAGAGCGCAGGCCATGATCTACAAACTGGTGGTGAATGGACTGCTGGAGGAACCTAGTGGGGGGAAGACCAACCTGGGTGAGGACCAAATTTATTCAGAGCCAGATACAGGTTGCGATGAGGAGAGTGACTTTTAGTTGAGTACAGAAAGCTGGAGCTAAAGATATTTTAAAATTCGTTGTACTGATTTTAATTTATTTATTCATGTTTATACATTCCTGGAAAATGTTGAGGCAGGTGAAGAGATATGATTAAAAAGATCCCAGGTTAACAGGTTGCTGTCATCCTGAGTTGGTCCTGAAGGAGGGTCCAAGAAGAGCAGGGATGTTCAAAGAAAGATTGGAGGTGGTTTGCATATTTCTCCTTGTGCAGATCAGAACATCAGCAGCCTAAGGCTCAGATGGTTCTGCATCAAGAACCTTCATTCATAACCAGCTCATTGAACCACATGGAGCTGAGATTACTTTGGAAAATCTTTGTTCAACTCTTCATACAGGGTTTCATTCACCGTCATTAATGAGGAGAAAAGAAGCCCGATGTTGACCTTAGAGGAGGAACCAGTTTCCCTCGGCTCGGAAGCTTCTGGGATGGACCATCACACAGTGTGGGAGCATGGTTTAGATGGATCAGTTCTCCAGATGTTTGTTGGAAGATGATCATCCAGCCTCTTGTCAGCAACCAGTCCCTACAGCCTGGCTCTGTGATGGCGGGAGGTTCTATCATGGTATGGGCTTGGATCATTTCCACTTCTGTGATGGCAGCAATGATGCAGAAACATCCAGCAGAGATTTTAGATTTATCTGCTGCCTTCAGGACCCAATCTTCTCCAGGAACATCCATAATTTTTCACCACGACAAAGAAAAACCACATCCCATAATTACTGGCCGAGGAAGAAGAGGGTAGGGGTGCTGGACTGTCTTGGCTGCAGTTCTGATCTGTCTTCTGCAGACTATGTTGGAGAATTTTGGAAGCAGAAATGAGACAAAGACCTTAAACGTGTTTTCAGGAATAATGGGACGCATTAACTTCTGGAAATCTTCATGACTTTGAATGTTCATAGCTAGAGGCTGGAAGAGCTGCACATTTAGTGCCAAAACTGTCTTTAAATGTACAAACTTACAACGTTTTAAATTTATCTTTCAGTTAAAAATTTCCTGGTCTGGGCTTTTTCAGTCATGTCCAGTAAACAAACCCAGAAATAACCCAGTTCATACGGGGTTGCCATAAATGTTGGAAGTTCACTGCAGAGACGCTGAGTCCGTCTGGGTCTTTAATCTTTCAGGGGTGAGGAGTGAACTTGAAGGTGAGGGGGAGGGCGCTGAGGGTGAGCAGCTGGCTCAAACCCCGATCACCACCAGCCCCTCGGCCTCCAGTACCACCTCCTTCATGAGCTCCTCCCTGGAGGACACCACCACAGCTACCACTCCGGTCACCGACACAGAGACAGTCCCGGCCTCCGAGTCTCCGGGGGTCATGCCGCTTAGCCTCCTCAGGTGGGAACAAACCCTTATCATCGAGGAGCAGCCTCTTTGCTCCGTGTTTGTGATGATCTTAACCTCTGCTCTGTCCCAACAGGCAAATGTTCTCCAGCTATCCCACCACCACCATGGTTCCTTCCCGCCGAGCCCAGACTCCACCGGTGTCGTCTCTGCCGACGTCTCCGTCAGACGAAGTGGGCCGCAGGCAGAGTCTCACCTCGCCGGACTCCCAGCCCACCAGACCACAGAACAGAGCCGGCACATGTAGGTGCACCTGTGAAAGATGCTTACAGGTGGATTTAAGGCATCGAAAATGAAAGCTCCTTCTCAGTGACAGCCATGTTGTTTTCCCTGCAGCTCTGTCAGACCCCAGCAGCAGACTGTCCACGTCCCCCCCACCGCCGGCCATCGCTGTGCCTCTGCTGGAGATGGGTTTCACCCTGCGCCAGATCTCCAAAGCTCTGGAGGCCACTGGTCAGTGAGTCTCCTGTCATTCCTCTTTGAACCAACTAACCAGCATTTTCAAGGAACCCGCCAACGCAATCCAACACAACCCTTGCAGCAGCGGGCGGCTTGAAATAGACGCCAGGTCCCAAGGTTCTGGACTGTAGAGCGCTTTACAACAAAACAAAAGTTTCACCGAAGTGCTGCACAACAAGAACAAAATAACTGACAGGAGTAGCTTAAAAGAAGAAAGGAAAAAAGACCTCAATAAAATAATAATTTAGTTTAAAAAGAAATAAGATCATGTTAAATAGAAAAGGTTCAGATGTCAAGTTTTGGACCTTCAACAGAGAAGGCCTGACCACCTCTACTTTTCTGATTGGATCTCAGAACATCTAAGAGCAACGGGTGTATGCAATCTTAGAAGATTATTTAAATATGATGGGGCAGGACCATTAAGACTCTTAAAACCAGTAGTACAATTTAAAAAAATCATCCCTGGAGCAAACAGGAAGCCAGAACTGGACTTATATGTTCCTCTTTTCTAGTTCCTGTTACCAGACGAGCAGCAGCATTTTCTACAAGCTGCCAGCGGTCAAGGGATGCCTGATCTGATTCAATTCAACTCAGTTTATTTATATGGCGCCAATTCATAGCACATGTCGTCTCAAGGTTCTTCACAACAGTCAGGTTCATACATTCCTATTAATCGTAACCATTGAACAGTTCAGTCAGATTCAGTTATTTATTCAAATTGGATAAAAAGTTTTTCTATCTAAGGAAACCCAGCAGATTGCATCCAGTCAGAGACTTGCAGCATTCACTCCTCCTGGATGAGCATGTAGAGACAGTGGACAGTCACTGGCGTTGACTTTGCAGCAATCCCTCATACTGAGCATGCATGTAGCGACAGTGGAGAGGAAAAACTCCCTTTTAACAGGAAGAAACCTCCAGCAGAACCAGAACCAGGCTCAGTGTGAGCGGCCATCTGCCACGACCGACTGGAGGTTAGAGAGAACAGAGCAGAGACACAAAGAGACCAAAGAAGCACTGATCCAGGAGTACTTTCTATGGGAAGGAAAAGTAAATGTTAATGGATGTAGCTCCTTTAGTCGTTTCATCTAGAAAGAAAGAACAGATAAACTCTGAGCCAGTTTTCAAGGTTAGAGTCTGAAAGAGAGCACATAGAGTTAGTTACAGTAGAAGCTCAGTCAGTAGCCATGTCTAGGATAGAGAAAGGGTTAAACACTAAAAGACAGGGCCATGTGGATCATCGGTAGAAGGTGAGCATTAAGTTGTTGCCAGCAGAAGCTCGGACGATTCCCCTCTTCAGAAAGGTGTCACAGGTAGACACAGAGTCAGGCCAGGTGTAGCTTCTAGAAAGAGAAAAGAGAGAGAACATAAAGTTAAAAGCTGAAATAACAGCAAATAATGCAAAATTGGAGAGTAGTATGAGAATGTAGCGAAGAGGGTGAAAGTGGTCGTTATGTCCTCCAGCAGCCTAAGCCTATAGCAGCATAACTACACAGATAGTTTCAGTTCAGATTATTTAGTTAAACGGCGCTTATTTACAACAATGTCGTCTCAAGGAACCTCATAAAGGGTCCCACTGATGGTCATTGTTCTACTAAAAACCACAAGGATTGGGATACCTCTCTCTGTCAGACTGATTATAACCATTGGAAAAGAAAAGGGGTCATACAGGAAAAGAGAGAACATAAAGTTAAAAGTTGAAATAACAGCAAATAATGCAAAATTGGAGAGTAGTGTGAGAATGTAGCGAAGAGGGTGAAAGTGGTCATTATATCCTCCAGCAGCCTAAGCCTATTGCAGCATAACTACAGAGATATCTCAGGATAACCTAAGCCACTCTAACTATAAGCTTTATCAAAAAGGAAAGTTTTAAGCCTAGCCTTAAAAGTAGACAGGGTGTCTGCCTCATGGACTAAAACTGGGAGCTGGTTCCACAGGAGAGGAGCCTGATAACTAAAGGATCTGCCTCCCATTCTACTTCTAGAGACTCTGTTCTCAGACTGCAGGTTTACTGGTGGTTCCTAAAGTGCTCTGTTAGGAACATATGGAAAATTAATTTAGGATTAGGATTAATTGGAATGTATGAATCTGACTTTATGAAGAGCCTTGTGACGACATGTGTTGTGAATTGGCGCTATATAAATAAACTGAATTGAATCTAAACACATATAGGCAATTACAATAATCAGGCAGGATCATTCCACGGGGCGTTGCTTGGTGTAGTGGTACAGTGGGTGCCCCTCGAGGCAGGCGTCCTGGGTTCGATTCCCAACCTTGCTGCATGTCTTCTCAGCTCAGATGTGTTACTTTTGACCTCAGTGTACAGGTCCTTCTCAAAATATTATCATATTGTGATAAAGTTCATTATTTTCCATAATGTCATGATGAAAATTTAACATTAATATATTTTAGATTCATTGCACACTAACTGAAATATTTCAGGTCTTTTATTGTCTTAATACGGATGATTTTGGCATACAGCTCATGAAAACCCAAAATTCCTATCTCACAAAATTAGCATATTTCATCCGACCAATAAAAGAAAAGTGTTTTTAATACAAAAAACGTCAACCTTCAAATAATCATGTACAGTTATGCACTCAATACTTGGTCAGGAATCCTTTGGCAGAAATGACTGCTTTAATGCGGCGTGGCATGGAGGCAATCAGCCTGTGGCACTGCTGAGGTCTTATGGAGGCCCAGGATGCTTCGATAGCGGCCTTTAGCTCATCCAGAGTGTTGGGTCTTGAGTCTCTCAACGTTCTCTTCACAATATCCCACAGATTCTCTATGGGGTTCAGGTCAGGAGAGTTGGCAGGCCAATTGAGCACAGTGATACCATGGTCAGTAAACCATTTACCAGTGGTTTTGGCACTGTGAGCAGGTGCCAGGTCGTGCTGAAAAATGAAATCTTCATCTCCATAAAGCTTTTCAGCAGATGGAAGCATGAAGTGCTCCAAAATCTCCTGATAGCTAGCTGCATTGACCCTGCCCTTGATAAAACACAGTGGACCAACACCAGCAGCTGACACGGCACCCCAGACCATCACTGACTGTGGGTACTTGACACTGGACTTCTGGCATTTTGGCATTTCCTTCTCCCCAGTCTTCCTCCAGACTCTGGCACCTTGATTTCTGAATGACATGCAGAATTTGCTTTCATCCGAAAAAAGTACTTTGGACCTCTGAGCAACAGTCCAGTGCTGCTTCTCTGTAGCCCAGGTCAGGCGCTTCTGCTGCTGTTTCTGGTTCAAAAGTGGCTTGACCTGGGGAATGCAGCACCTGTAGCCCATTTCCTGCACACGCCTGTGCACGGTGGCTCTGGATGTTTCTACTCCAGACTCAGTCCACTGCTTCCGCAGGTCCCCCAAGGTCTGGAATCGGCCCTTCTCCACAATCTTCCTCAGGGTCTGGTCACCTCTTCTCGTTGTGCAGCGTTTTCTGCCACACTTTTTCCTTCCCACAGACTTCCCACTGAGGTGCCTTGATACAGCACTCTGGGAACAGCCTATTCGTTCAGAAATGTCTTTCTGTGTCTTACCCTCTTGCTTGAGGGTGTCAATAGTGGCCTTCTGGACAGCAGTCAGGTCGGCAGTCTTACCCATGATTGGGGTTTTGAGTGATGAACCAGGCTGGGAGTTTTAAAGGCCTCAGGAATCTTTTGCAGGTGTTTAGAGTTAACTCGTTGATTCAGATGATTAGGTTCATAGCTCGTTTAGAGACCCTTTTAATAATATGCTAATTTTGTGAGATAGGAATTTTGGGTTTTCATGAGCTGTATGCCAAAATCATCCGTATTAAGACAATAAAAGACCTGAAATATTTCAGTTAGTGTGCAATGAATCTAAAATATATGAATGTTAAATTTTCATCATGACATTATGGAAAATAATGAACTTTATCACAATATGCTAATATTTTGAGAAGGACCTGTACTTGGGACTCAAAGCAGAGAGTTTTTTGTTGAATATATTTGATTTCTTTATTTATAGTATATGTACATTTATTTAGTCATACTCACTTACAGTGTCGGTGGGATGGGGCCCCGCTCTAACACAAGATTATGGAAAAGTAAAAATAAAATCTGAAATACACACCAAAAACTCTCCAGGAAGCCAAGGGGATTAATGAAGGCAGCTTTCTGTTCAAAAATGCTTTCTGTCAAACTGGGCACCCTTCTGTAATCTAGGTGCTCGAGGAGAAGCAGATGCCCAGAACATCACGGTGTTGGCCATGTGGATGATCGAACATCCAGGCACAGAGGACGAGCGTGACGAGCCACACACCAGAAGCAGCGTGCTCGGAGGCGACGGCTCCGACTCCTCCTGTCCGGGAGCAACGGCCTCCACGGGAGGCAAGTCCCTGGATAGGAGCTCATACCTGTGCTCTCCTGGAGACATCGCCAGCGCAGATGCTTTGGAGATGGAAGAGGGCTTCAGTGAAAGGTACAGCTGAAGCTCGGAGTGCTTTTAGTGGAACATGTCTGGTCCAAAAAGACGTGTTTTCAGTCTTTTCCAGTGATTGAACAAGCAGTAGCTTTCATGTTTCCATCTGGAAAACCTGAGTGATAAAACAGAGTCAGACCTTTCCCAGCCTCTTCCTACTTCTACCTTCTAAGGAGCCACACTGGAGAACTATTGACCATCATCATATAAGATAATGACAGAAAGAAAGTTTAGAGATTTTGTTTTCAAAAATAAAATAATCTCCCAAATTGACTATTTGAAATAATCTGAGTGTTGTCCCTGTGGGTTATGTAGTCCTGAAGGTCCAGAGCAGGACAGTGCCTCAGCGTCCAGCGGCACCGGCCTCAGAGGACGCTCTGCAGCTGGCAGGAAGCACCGCTTTGACCTGGCTGCACGCACACTGCTGGCACGCGCTGGTGAGAAGATCACACACACTGCTTCCACCCCGAGCACATTTGTGACAGTCCAGCAGCTCATGTTGAACTTGCTGTCCTCCTCAGCCGGATTATACCGCTCGGTTCAGGCCCACCACAGCCAGTCTCGTCGAGACGTCTCGTCTCTGCAGCAGCAGCAAGATCCGGCCACCTTGTACGACTTCAACCTGGACGAGGAGCTGGAGATGGACCTCGATGAGGAGACCATGGAGGCCATGTTCGGCCAGGACCTGGCCAGCGACACAGACATTCTGGGAATGTGGATCCCGGAGGTACTGGACTGGCCAACATGGGTGTGTGTGACTTTCTGCTCCAGCCAAAGAGCTGCCATCACCTTCCTGCTCTTTACCTGCATCACCTTGCCCTCTCCGTAACCTCACACATGCACGCTGAAACTCCAGAAAACACTCAGCCGATCCAACCAGCATGACGGGGAAGATGCGTGAAGAAACGGATTCTCAGTGCTGATTGGCTGCTGCTTGGCGTTCATTGATTCACTCTGCATGAGCGTCTGTTCTTTGCTCTGAAAAGTGTGTGTGTGTGTGTGTGTGTTCCTGTCTTGGCATCACAGTGAGACCATTTTTCCGATTTCACCATCTAATTGAGGACCGTTTGTACCAAAGTGAGGACATTTTGCTGGTCGTCACGACCTATTTTGCTAACAGTTAGGTTTAGGACTAAGATGTGAATTGAGTTTAGGTTAAGGTTAGGGTTAGACATGCACTGGTAATGGTTAGGTTTAGGGTTATTGTCAGGGTTAGGAGCATAGAAAGGGTTGAAAATGACTGAAAATCAATGGAAGTCAACAGATGGTCCTCACTACATATAGCAAAACAAGAGTGTGTGTGTGTGTGTGTGTGTGTGTGTGTGTGTGTGTGTGTGTGCGTGCGCACGCGTGTCGATTTCTTCAACATTTGTGTTTCCTCCTGTCAGCATGTGTGTGAGGCCGACGACCGGGACGAGGTGGTGGTGTGTGAGCTCTGTGAGGCCAACGTCGCCAACTTCAACCAGCACATGAAGAAGAGCCACCCTGGCTGCGGGCGCAGCGCCAACCGACAAGGTTACCGTAGCAACGGCTCCTACGTGGACGGCTGGTTCGGAGGGGAGTGCGGCAGTGGAAACCCGTACTACCTGCTGTGTGGTAGCTGCAGGGAGAAATACCTGGCCATCAAGAGCAAAGCCAGGATCCCCACTGTGGAAAGGTGAGCTTCCTGTGGGTGGGGCTGGAACTCCACCTGTCTGCATCCGTTTCTGGTTGATTCTGAGCTTGCGCCCCTCATTGTTTCTGATTCCTCTGGTAGGAAACATTTAGTTCTCCTAAATCTATCTTCACTGAACCTTTGGCACAAATAATGTTAGTAAAGTTAGAAAGACAGCTGAACACCAGCCTCACATTTAAGATGAAATATAATATTACTGCATGTTTAATACCCAGCAGCTTTAGTAGAATCATAGGGAAGTGGTGCTAAGAAAGCATTATTACTTTCTTATATATTCTTTACCTTAGATAATACTTAGCTTCCGACATTTAAAACGCAACCTGAGCTTTAGGCTTATTTTACCCTAAATTTAATGACAAATCCAGTCAGACACACAGAACCATACGGACCTCAGGAGAACTCACTGTTAAATGTCTTATTTATTTCTTCTGTTTATCCTGATTGTTTCTGTCTGCAGTGACTGTTTCCATATTTATACGTTTTCACTTTATGAAGATGTTGGAGTCAACCATCCATCGAGTTAATCTTGTTTCCGCGTTCCCGTTCAGGTACAAGGGACAGGCTCCAGACCTCCTGGGGAAGCAGGACAGCGTGTATGAAGGTGAATCTCAGTGACTGGTTTCTTTTTGGTGCTGAATGGTGACTCTGGAGCTCTCTCAATGTGATCCTGTTCCCACTGCAGAGGACTGGGACATGCTGGATGTGGATGAAGATGAAAAACTGACGGGCGAGGAGGAGTTTGAGCTCTTATCCGGTCCGTTGGGTCTGAGCGAGCGGAGGATCGTCCCCGAGCCTGTCCAGTTTCCCGACAGCGATCCGCTGGGAGCCTCCGTCGCCATGGTGACGGCCACCAACAGCATGGAGGAGACGCTGCTGCAGATAGGTAACGTCTTGCTGTGAAGTCGGAATGCGTGCATGAAACGGCAGCGGTCTGATGCCGTGTTTGTCTCCAGGTTGTCAGACCTCGGTGGATAAGAGCTCCTCCGGGAGGATGACGCTCGGCGAGCAGGCCGCCGCTCTGCAGAACCCTCATGACCGGGTGATGGCGCTCAGGAGGGTGACGGCTGCAGCCCAGGTGCTGCTGGCCAGGACCATGGTGATGAGAGCGCTGTCCCTGCTGTCCGTCAGGTAAGGCTCACCTGTGCAGCTTTTACCAACAACCTTTAAATGTGAAGAAGCTACAGACCCTGTTAATAGGCTCAGTAGATAAGTTTGGTTCTATCCTCTTCCTCCCTTTCAGTGGGTCGAGCTGCAGTCTGGCTGCAGGACTCGAGTCTCTTGGTCTTACTGACATCAGGACTCTGGTTCGGCTCATGTGCCTGGCTGCTGCGGGTCGAGCTGGCCTCTCCACCAGTCCGGCAGCGGGTTCGGGACACTCGGAAAGGCCCCGGGGGACCACCAAGGCCAGCAAACCAATCTCCTGCCTGGCCTACCTGAGTACAGCTGTGGGCTGCCTGGCCTCCAACAGTCCCAACGCTGCCAAGCTGCTGGTGCAGCTCTGCACACAGGTATCCAGACTCATCTGGTCCAGATCCTTCCTCTGTTCATCCTGCAGGTTCCCTCAGATCAGCTCCGGTTCACTGAAACCACACCAGATTCTGCGTTTGGTGCAGGAGAGATGGTTAGGATTATGGCCTCTGATTTATGAAAATATGAGTCGGCACCGAAAATCAATCCTTTTCTCCTAAAGCTACATGTTAGCATATTGGTGCTAATGGTTGGTATTTATTTTTCCACAAACGTTTCAGTTTTCCACTGATCTTACTCCATACATACATCCTTGACCTCCCTTGCCTCAGTCCCCTCCTCCAGCTCATCTGGGCGGACTCTGAGGTGCTCTCAAACCAGCTGTGAAACGTAATTGATCCAGAAGACCTGGATCTGCTCCAAGTCCTTTTCCCAGAAAGAAAACCTTGGAAGCCAGAATGGTTTCTTAGCATCCAGAAGGGTTCTGCACCAAATGCCCAAACCATCACAACTGACTGCTGTCAAAGACACAAATAAGCATTTCAAGGTTCATTGTCTTCCTGTGGATCATTCTGAATCACATGAAAAGAAGTCTTTGCAAAACAGGGCTTGTTCCTCATTGAGATGAAGCAGAATGAAGAACCTGGACAGGTCTTCAGTCCATCAAACAGACACACAGGACAGACAACCCTTAACACACACACATTTAGAGAGACCAGTTAACCTAGCAGTCCCCGCATCCATGTGGAAAACATGCGAACTCCATGCAGCAAGACCCAAGACCAGGATCTAAACCCAGTTTCATGTTGTTGGAGGCTCTGTGTTTTCCTGCTCTTTGGAGAGGTGATACCGCTGTCTTTCTGTTCCAGAACCTGATTTCTGCAGCTACAGGCATGAACCTGACCACCGTAGACGACCCAGTCCAGAGGAAGTTCCTGCCCAGCTTCCTGCGTGGCGTGGCTGAGGAGAACAAGCTCATCACCTCCCCGAACTTTGTGGTGACGCAGGCTCTGGTGGCCCTGCTGGCTGATAAGGGGGCCAGGCTGCGACCCGTGTACGACAAGGCCGACCTGGAGAAGAGAGGTTTGTAGATCTGATGGGAAGCAGCCACGTCCTGTTGACACGAGCGACATTTTCACAACATGTTCTTTTGTTCCTACTCAGTTAAACTTGTTCAGAACTGGTTCTGATGTAATGCATGCTGTTCTGGTTCAGAAAGTCTTCATGTTGAGCAGCTCTGTTCCGTCTCTGTTCACTGTTTGTGTTTTTATGGTTTCCGTTGCTCCTTCCTGACTCGAGCAGGTCTAATTGCACATTTATATGCCCATCCTTTCCATAATCCTTCCGCTGTAGGCCCTCTGGAGCTGGCCAACGCTCTGGCGGCCTGCTGCTTGTCCTCAAGGCTGTCCTCGCAGCACCGTCAGTGGGCGGCGCAGCAGCTGGTGCGCACGCTGGCGGCGCACGACCGCGACAACAACCAGAACCGTCCGCAGACCTTCGCCGACATGGCCGGGGACTTGCGAAAGTGCTCCTTCATCAAGCTGGAAGCCCACCAGAGCAGGGTTGGTGATTTTTTTTCTGCCAGTGGGCTGGGTCTAACTGCTGGGTTCTGTTCAGCACCTGATGTTTCATCTTCATTCAGGTCATCACATGCGGCTGGTGCAGTAAGAAAGGCCTGCTGGCCACCAGTGGCAACGATGGGACGGTCAGAGTGTGGAACGTGACAAAGAACCAGTACACGCTGCAGCAGACCTGCATCTTCAACAAGGAGTGAGTTCCTCTGTGGTTTCAGCCCAGCCCTGAACCTTCAACCACAGACCTCAGTGGATTCATTCATTCATGTGTGACGGACCAACACAAAGTGGAAGGAAAAGGATGGGAGGCATGGTTTACAGACATTTTAAGAAGATTGGAAAACTAATTGAACTAACTTTACTCTGATACCCCTAAACAATCCAGTGTTGCCCGCCGCCTTTAGAAGCCAGCTTATTAGTAAATAGTCCACCTGACTGTGATCACCATCACCTTCACCCTCTTTATACTATCACCAAACTAAAACATACTGGTGGCAGCATCATGCTGTAGGACAGAGAAGCTGATCAGGCTAAATCCAGGAAAATCCTGGAAGAAAACCTGTTAGAGCAGGGGTGGACAACTCCAGTCCTCGAAAGCCAGTGTGCTGCAGGTTTTACAGTTGGACTGAGGACGCATCAACCATGGAGGACTGGAGTTGTCTACTCCTGTGTTAGAGGCTGGGAGGAGGTTCACCCTCCAGCAGGACAACCACTCTAAACATACAGAGAGAGCAGTGGATGGTTTAGATCAAAGCAGATTCATGGGTTAGAATGGCTTAGTCAAAGTCCAGACCTAAATCCATCAAGACTTGACGACTGATGTTCACAGCGGTTCTCCATCTTACTGGACTTAAAATGATTAAAAAAAATAAATGAGGACAAACTGACCGTCTGTAGATGACCAAAGCTGGTGGAGACAAATCCCAGAAAACCTGCAGCTGGACCTGCAACCAAAGATGGTTCTACAACATTCTGACTCTGTGGGGCTGAATACAGAAGATGAATGAATTTTTATTTGTAAAAATGTTCAAAACCATGAGTCACCTTGGTTCTGGTACATAAAATCCACTGAAGTCTGTTTGTAATGAGACAAAATGGGGAGAAGAATCAAGTTTGGTCCATTTTTAAATCTGTCAACAGTCCAGTAATCCATCAGCAGCAGATGATCTAAACAATATTTCTGCTTCTCAGTCGTGTAAAACCTTGAAGTATGATGCCCTGATAAACATTTAAGTCTCCACTTTGTGTGTTTTTGCCTCCGTCTTCAGTGATGGCTCCTCAGAGGACGGGATGTCCAGTTTGGGCTCTCCCAGTGACCCCTGCCTGTCTCCTCTGGCCTGGAGTGTGGCTGGAAAAAATCTGGCATCAGCCATGGAGAAAATGGTCAACATCTGGCAAGTCAACGGTAAACCGTAGGTTTTCTTTCTGTTCGCCTGCAGCTGCCATGGTGCTGTTTTCCTCCCAGCTGTTGTGTTGGTGCTGAGCTTTATTCAGCTGTTTGATTGGCTTGTTTCATCATTATGAGATTCCTGCAGAACATGAATGAAAGTTTATTAAGATCATATGGTGTCCATCAAAAATAAAGGCTGGATGTTTTCCCTGCCTCCTTCCTGGTTCCTAATCTGAAAACAAGTGGGCTCAGGGCCAGCACCAAAACTGAGTGATAAAGCGGCCAATGTCCAAAGAACAACCCTGAAAGACATCCAGAAATCCTGTAAAACTGTTGATAAAAGTTCTGGGAGGAAAATCAGAGCGGGAGTTTTGGACTGTAGCTTAAAGTCCTGTGTCCTCTTGCAGGTGGTAAAGGCCTCCTGGATGTGCAGCCTCACTGGGTGTCGGCGCTGGCGTGGCCTGAACAGGAGGTGGAGTCTTTGCGGTTTGGGGAGCCCAAAGATTTGCTGCTGGTGGGTCGGATGGACGGATCTCTGGGTCTGATCGAGGTTCTGGATGCGACCGACATGCATCGCAGCGAGTTAGAGCACTGTTACAGGAAAGATGGTATGAAACCCCCTGCTCCGTGTGCACACACCTTGTCTAAGAGCTAAAATAACAGTGTGTCGTCTGTCAGTGGCTGTGATGCACATCGCCTGGTACAGAGAGGACCGGCCGTTCGCTGTGGGATATGCAGACGGAAAACTGCTGATTGGATCCAAAGAGCCTTTGGAAAAAGGAGCCATCGTGGTCATTGATGCACACAAGGTAACCTGAAGCACAGCAGAGAGCCTGGACTCATTTCAGAACTTTTCCTCAAACTGGTATGAATTTCCCCATCAATTCATTACAATCTGTTTCTCAGGAGTCCATCACCAGTATGAAGTGGAGTCCAAACGGTCAGATCTTACTGACCTGCGCTAAGGAGGAGACTGTGAAGCTGTGGGCCCCTTTGTACTGTGATTCGGGTCAAGGTTCTGGCTGGTGCTGCCTGCAAAGTCTTCGACATCCCTCCCTGGTTAACGGTGTGGCCTGGTGTGACCTGCCAGGACGCGGTCCGAAGCCCCTCAACATGCTCGCTGTGTACGTGTTCTCAGCCTGTAGGGCGTCCCCAAACCCGCAAAAACCCAGAATATTTACGGTCCATACCAGCTCAGTCACATATAAACTCTGTTCAGAACCTTTACTTGCTCATTCATCAAGGCTGAAAATCTGAATCATGTAGAAATCTTTAAAACTTGGAGAGGAATCGTTTTCATGTTTAACCTCCGGACCGAGCCGCAACAGATCCACATTTTCATGAAATAAAACTGTTGTTTTTCAGCTGCTGCCAGAACGGCCTCGTCTCCGTCTGGACCGTTCCTCAAGAAATCTGCGACTTCCCAGAATCCTGTGTGTCCGGATCAGAGAGACTCTGGGAGACTCAGGCCAAACCCAAAATATTGGTAAATTTACTTTGTTGTATTAATCATTGGTGCATTAAATGTCATCTCAGGAGAAGCATTAAAATCATCTCTATGGTGACATTTATCTGAACATCTTGAAACATTTGAAGGGTTCTGTGTTCAGATTTGACCCACAGTGGATCTACAACCCACACAACCCCTGTGAAAATTCAGGTGCTTCTCATGTAAAAGATGATAGATTATTTCACCTTTACTGTAACATTTATGTTGTAAAAATCAGCTGAAAAACAAGCAACTCTATGAGGGAAGAAGATGTAAAACAACCTGGTTGCATAAATGTTCACACCTTAAACAATAAGGCTCGGGCTTTAACTATACCGCTATTCAGTTTTCATGAACAGTTGTGGACAATCCGATGTCAACGGGGGGTTGTTTTTTTCCCTGTGTCACAAGGGCAGAAAAATATATATAATATCGGTAGATATCGGCCATAACAGCAATGTTAATATCTAATATCAATTTCAGCCCAAAATTTCATATCGGTGCATCCTGAATTTAAACTGAATGTTTCCCCTAAATAGATGTAAGAAAGAGAGAAACTGGTCAGAGAACCTGACAGGAGGCAACACTGAAGAAGCTGCAGGAACAGGTTCTGGTTGTGTTAGTATCTGACGGTCTCCTGTATTCTCCCTTTATCTGGACTAAGGAGTTGGGCTGAAAGACAGAATCATTTTGTCTCAAACATCAGGACCTGGCCAGAATCCTCTAATTCTTCTTTGTTATATTCTGAGGAAACATGGTGGTGGCAGCATCATGATGTGGGGTTTTTACATTCACGGTTGATGAAGACGATGAAGAGGAATTTTATAAGCTTTCAACCTTTATGATCCAGAGAGCCATTTTTCCCTCAGTTCAGCCAAAAAAAAAAACAAGTGTTACCTGACCTTCTGAATAAAAGGTCATTTTAAAGACCTACCATTTTATTTCCATTTTTAGGTTTTGCGTCAAACCTTTGCTAAAAGAGGATGGATACATTTTTTTCAGGGATATTGATATTTAAAACTACTAGAACCTGCATTTATATTTAGGTCTGTTATTAGGAGCCATCATGGAAGGTCCAAAGAGCCGCAGGTTGGCCTAGCTGAACTAAATCCTGATACCCAAAGAGGATTGTGGGTAAGAGATGTTCCCACAGTCTGAGAGATCTGGAGAATTTATACTACTTGAGCAAATATTACCAAGTCCATGATGTGGGACTCAAAAGCTGCTTCAGCTGTTGGTTTAAAGCAAACTTGTGCAACCAAGTTACTGCAACCTTTTTATTTTATATTTGCCCCTAACTCACTGGAGTCCAGAGTTTGTCCTCAAGGGTCTACTGTCCCGATCTCTGCCTGGTTCAGCACACCTGAATCAAATGACAGGTTTGTTAGCAGACCTCCACAGAGCTTCATGACTTGCTGGGCAGGTTGGTTCAGGTTTGTCAGAGCAGGGACACATGTGAGACTTGTAGGACACAGAGTCTTGAGGACTGGAGTTGGACACCCCTGTCCTAGTTTGTAAATCAGCTGAAGGTGGAAATGCTTCATCATGATCATGATGTGGACACTCCACATCCACTATTGGATCATTTGGAGCTGTGATGATGTGTTGCAGTCGACCCGGTGGTTCGAGGACGGAGCCGTGTGCGTCTTCCAGCTGAAAGGACACATCACTCCGGTACGGACGCTGGCCTTTAGTCCTGACGGTCTGGCCCTGGCATCTGGAGGCGTCGGAGGCCTCATGAACATCTGGTCTCTGCAGGTAAGAGACACACAGCCGGATGGTTGACCACAGGCAGATTGATGCAACGTCTTTTTTCCGGGAGTCATTGTTTGTTTCCACGTCCAACAGGACGGATCCGTCCTCCAGACCGTCGTCGCCGGCTCAGGAGCGATCCAGAACATAGTCTGGATCCCAGATGTTGGTGTGGCTGTCTGCTCCAATAGGTCAAAGGTTAGACATCTTACGCATCTGTCGTTTTACATGTTACTCCTCATCGCCTCGCCTTCATCACCTACATTTGGTTCTCTCACGTTCGGGTTTCCAGGACGTTCTGGTCGTTAACTGCTCCAAAGAATTCATGGCGTCCAACCATGTGCTGGCCACCTGCCGCACAGCGCTGAAGAAGCAGGGCGTGGTCGGCCTCAACATGGCGCCCTGCATGAGGGCGTTCCTGGAGAGACTGCCGGTGATGCTGCAGGAGCAGTACACCTACGAGAAGGTACTGAAACTAGGACGGGTCAGTCCAAACTTCCTGATCCATTCCTCATGTTCTTTGTTCTGCTCCCAAGGAGTGCTCCAGGTTTTCCAAAGGTCCTTTAGATGTTTTCTTTTGAGTTGAAGCTGGTTTAGATGTTAGGGAGCGGTCCGTCTACAGTCTGAGATAAATCAGGACGAGCTGCTCAGAAGAAAGTCATTAGAAGTCTATCCGACTGGGTTAAAGTCTGATTTGTCTCGTTTCTGATGTCACACTCCAGCCTCACGTGGTTTGTGGTGAGCAGCTCGTGCACAGCCCCTACATGCAGTGTCTGGCGTCGATGGCTGTAGGTCTCCACCTGGACCAGCTGCTGTGCAGCCCACCCGCCCCGCCCCACCTCCGACATTGTCCTCCGGAGTCCGGCCCCGCCGTCTGGAACACCAGCGAATGGGCGTGGCTCAACTGCTTCTCCACCACCATCAAGGCAGCTGAGGCCCTCGCTCGAGGAGCCACGTTCCCAGAATCCTTCTGCGTTCCTGACCTGGAGCAGGGGCCCAAGGAGGAGATGGCTCTGGTGATGGTGAGGGGCGGCTGCAGTCTGTGATCTACGCATTAACTCTGCAGCTCATCTTAACGCTCTGTTTGTTTCCAGGACAACGGGAAGTGGGCGTCTGGGATGGACGAGCAGATCATGTCCTGGGCCACGTCCAGGCCAGAGGTAAATCCAGACCCGTCTCCTGGAATATTCTGTTGTTCCAGTCTGCTGCAGAGCGGACCTGCTTCACCTGTGTGTGTACTTCCAGGACTGGCACCTGGGAGGAAAGTGTGATGTTTTCCTGTGGGGAGCTGGTCGGCACGGTCAGCTGGCGGAGGCTGGCAGGAACATCCTAGTTCCTACGACCGCCCTGTCCTTCTCACAGGCACAACAGGTACTGAAAAACCACCAAAGCTGACCGCTTTTACGTAAAATACAGGAGAAACACATTCAGATGTTAGGTTCTTGGTTTCTGGTAATTCAATTCAATTCAGTTTATTTATATAGCTCCAATTCACAACACACATCGTCTCAAGGCACTTCATAAAGTCAGGTTCACACATTCCTATTAATCCTAATCATTGAACAGTTCAGTCAGATTCAGTTATTTATTCAAATTGGATAAAAAGTTTTTCTATCTAAGGAAACCCAGCAGATTGCATCCAGTCAGTGACTTGCAGCATTCACTCCTCCTGGATGAGCATGTAGAGACAGTGGACAGTTACTGGTGTTGACTTTGCAGCAATCCCTCATACTGAGCATGCATGTAGCGACAGTGGAGAGGAAAAACTCCCTTTTAATAGGAAGAAACCTCCAGCAGAACCAGAACCAGGCTCAGTGTGAGCGGCCATCTGCCACGACCGACTGCGGGTTTGAGAGAACAGAGCAGAGACACAAAGAGACCAAAGAAGCACTGATCCAGGAGTACTTTCTATGGGAAGGAAAAGTAAATGTTAATGGATGTAGCTCCTTTAGTCGTTTCATCTAGAAAGAAAGAACAGATAAACTCTGAGCCAGTTTTCAAGGTTAGAGTCTGAAAGAGAGAACATAGAGTTAGTCACAGTAGAAGCTCAGTCAGTAGCCATGTCTAGGAGAGAGAAAGGGTTAAACACTAAAAGACAGGGCTACGTGGATCATCTGTAGAGGATGAGCATTAAGTTGTTGCCAGCAGAAGCTCGGACGATTCCCCTCTCCAGAAAGGTGTCACAGGTAGATACAGAGTCAGGCCAGGTGTAGCTTCTAGGAAGAGAAAAGAGAGAACAAAGTTAAAAGCTGAAATAACAGCAAACAATGCAACATTGGAGAGTAGTGTGAGAATGTAGCGAAGAGGGTGAAAGTGGTCGTTATGTCCTCCAGCAGCCTAAGCCAATAGCAGCATAACTACAGAGATAGTTTCAGTTCAGATTATTTAGTTAAACGGAGCTTATTTACAACAATGTCGTCTCAAGGAACCTCACAAAGGGTCCCACTGATGGTCATTGTTATACTAAAAACCACAAGGATTGGGATACCTCCCTCTGTCAGACTGATTATAACCATTGGAAAAGAGAAGGGGTCATACAGGTAGCAGAAATGGAGGGTGTGTTTAAACCTCAACCATAACTGAGCCGGTTTAGGCTAAACCTGACTCCACCTTACCCCATCCAACAGGGAGGGAGGAAGACAGAGGTAAAAAATAAGGAAGATACCTCAGGATAAACTAAGCCACTCGAACTATAAGCTTTATCAAAAAGGAAAGTTTTAAGCCTAGCCTTAAAAGTAGACAGGGTGTCTGCCTCACAGACTAAAACTGGGAGCTGGTTCCACAGGAGAGGAGCCTGATAACTAAAGGATCTGCCTCCCATTCTACTTCTAGAGACTCTAGGAACCACCAGTAAACCTGCAGTCTGAGAACAAAGTGCTCTGTTAGGAACATATGGACCAATCAGATCTCTGATGTATGATGGAGCTAGATCATTAAGGGCTTTATATGTGAGGAGGAGAATTTTAAATTATATTCTGGATTTAACAGGGAGCCAATGAAGGGAAGCTAAAATAGGAGAAATATGATCTCTCTTTTTAATTTTCATCAGAACTCTTGCTGCAGCATTTTGAATCAGCTGAAGGTTTTTAACTGCATTTTGTGGACATCTTGATAGTAAAGAATTACAATAGTCCAGCCTTGAAGTAACAAATGCATGGACTAGTTTTTCAGCGTCACTCCTGGACAGGATATTTCTAATTTTGGTAATGTTCTGGAGGTGAAAGAAGGAAATCCTAGAAACCTGTTTAATATGGGATTTAAATTACATGTCCTAGTCAAAGTTAACACCAAGGTTTTTTACTTTATTATCAGAGGTCAATTTAATGCCATCCAGGTTAAGTGATTGACTAAGCAGTTTCTTTTTTAAAGACTCCGGTCCAAAGACGACAACTTCTGTCTTGTCTGAATTTAGAAGCAGAAAATTTAATGTCATCCAAGTTTTTATATCTTCAAGACATGCTTGTAGTCTATCTAACTGGTTGGGCTCATCAGGATTTATGGATAAGTAAAGCTGAGTATCATCAGCGTAACAGTGAAAATGTATCCTATGCTGCCTGATAATTTGACCTATTGGAAGCATATATATAGTGAAGAGAATTGGACCAAGTACTGAACCCTGTGGTAACTTCTTCACTCTCTTGCAGGTGGTGTGTGGTCAGAACTGCACCTTCGTCATCCAGCCCAACGGGTCGGTGTTGGCCTGTGGAGAGGGCAGCTACGGCCGTCTGGGACAGGGAAACTCCGACGACCTGCACGTCCTCACCATCATCTCAGCTCTTCAAGGTGAGCCTCCAATGGACAGCAGGCCCCAGTGAACGCAGGTTTTAATCCAGAACCACCTCACATCTGGTTTATCCTAACGTAAAGAACCCTCCAGAACCTTACTTCTGTGTAGAATCACTGCAGAAACTTTTCGGTTGAACGGTTTTGATGAGCTCTGATCCAGCAGAATCACAGTACCAGATGTTCTGGAGTTCTGCGAACTGATTTCATGTAAAGTTTAGTCCAATGCGATATTAACTTTTTTCTGCTGATTCAGGTTCTGGTTCTGTGTGAGAGGGATCAAATGTTGCATTGGCAACCTAAAATATATCAGGAACACATCAGGAAATCCTGATCCTCACAGTTCGGGTGGGGTTGTTAGGTCGTATCCGTGGGGACCTCATGTTGTCGTTTTCCGTCTCCAGGATTCGTTGTGACCCAGCTGGTCACGTCCTGCGGCAGCGACGGCCACTCCATGGCGCTGACGGAGAGCGGCGAGGTCTTCAGCTGGGGCGACGGAGACTACGGCAAGCTGGGCCATGGGAACAGCGACCGCCAGCGCCGACCACGGCAGATTGAAGCGCTGCAGGGAGAGGAGGTGGTTCAGGTGGGTCCGTCTGCAGGAGCGACAGGAAAATAAGAGATTTTAATCATGGATCTCTCAGCTCATGCTTGTTTCTTACCTTCTCTGCTCTGCAGATGTCCTGTGGATTCAAACACTCAGCAGTGGTGACAGCTGATGGGAAGCTTTTCACCTTTGGGAATGGAGATTATGGCCGACTGGGACTAGGAAACACATCCAACAAGAAGCTTCCGGAGAAGGTCACGGCTCTGGAGGGTCACCAGGTGGGACAGGTGAGCATTTCTCAGACAGTTGGTGTGAGTTTGGATGAATGGAGGATGTTCAGAGCTCATCCTGTTGGTTCTCCTCAGGTGGCCTGCGGTCTGAACCACACTTTAGTCGTCTCTGCCGATGGAACGATGGTTTGGGCCTTCGGTGATGGAGACTATGGAAAACTGGGACTGGGGAATTCCACAGCCAAGTCTTCTCCTCAGGTGAGATTCAGCTGAAAAAGAAAAAGCTGAACTCAAGCCATTTGATTTGTGCGTAACTCAGATGTTTGAAACTCTGCAGAAAGTGGACGTGCTGTGTGGGATCGGGATCAAGAAGGTGGCCTGTGGAACTCAGTTTTCTGTGGCTTTAACCAAAGATGGCAAAGTTTTCACGTTCGGCCAAGGTACCCTCGGTTTCCTTGACCTTTCTGCGCTGCACTCAGTGTTTCTGTTGCTATAGAAGAACAAACTGACCCAGAGGGACCAAATGTTAACTTTAAGACAGTTTGGGTCCTGGAGACTCGCACCTAAATCGCCCTAAAATCAAAGTGAGAGATATTAAAAACTTCCTAAATCCAACATCACAGCGATCATTCTTACTGTCCATCATCTGTCCGTCCCTCCGTCTGACCGCCAACTCATCCGTCCGTCCCATCGTCTTGTATTTATTTAGAAAGCGCTTTACTAATCGAATAGCAAGCAAAGTGCTTCACAGGTAAATAAAAAGCTAAAAAGGAATATATGATTATATACACAAAAAATGTAGTAGATAAATAAAGTTAGGCAGTAATTAAGTTATTCAGTGAGACATAAATGTAACATCTAATTTAATTAGCTTCTTTATTTATTCACCTTTGTAGTAGTTGCCTCTTTTATTTATTTACTAATGACTTATTTTTCAATGTATTTATTTAAGTGTGTGTTTTAATATTTTCTGTTTTTCAGCCTGCATAGCTCGAACCTGCATGGCTTTTCCCACCAAAAAGCATTTAGCGTTGGTGAACGTTCGGTGTTAATAACGTTCAAATTCCTCCAGTCTATTTAATTACTGCCCACATTTATTTATTTATTGTAATGTTTTGGATTTAATAGTATGCTTATTTATTGAGCATTTATTTATTGTATTTATTCTTCATTATGGCAGGATTGCTCTTCCATACTGGAAGGTCTGGACCTTGTTTAACTAACTGAGATAATTTAACATTTTTTATTTGATGTTTTTAGCAGTTCATGTTTTCTTCATTCATTCATTGTTTGTTGTTAAAAAATGAAAAGTTGCTTAAAATCAGTGCCAACTCATCCTCACCTCTGGGATCTTCTTCATCTTCTCCCCCCCTGCCATGAAGATGGACCAAGTTCTGGTCCAATACTGACAACAAAGCCAGAGTTTGTTCTCATATAACAGAAAAAGTTCATCTTATTGAAATGATCTGTCAGTTTAAATCAGAATCATCTTCAGATAGTTTCTATTTTAATACATTTATTGGTAAATCTGGACCCAAGTAGCTGAACAAGGAGAAATGTTTGAGCCTCCCGTGAAGCGGTTCTGTCTGGTGACCCATCAGCTGCTTCTACAAATCCGTAGAATATTATTTTGTTAGAAAAAATAATCATATTGGATCCTAAATGATGAAAATCCCAAAAACAATTCCTTCCTTCAACACGTTTGTTTCCTCCATTAAAGACCGGCTGATCGGCTTGCCTGAAGGCCGAGCCCGGAACCACAACCGACCCCAGCAGGTGCCGGCGCTGTCGGGGATCTACATCCAGGACGTGGCGGTCGGTGCCGAACACACCCTGGTTCTGTCGTCTACAGGAGACGTTTATGCCTGGGGCAGCAACTCAGAGGGACAGGTAACCTGTGTGAAAGCCAGGGACCAGAGTCCTCTGATCTGAGAGGATCCAACAGTCCAGCTCAGGTTTTCAAACAGAATCTTTGTTGACCCGGTTATTCTCTGCCTGCAGCTCGGTCTGGGCCACACCAACCACGTCAGAGAACCAACACTGGTGACGGCGCTGCAGGGCAAGAACATCAACCAGATCTCTGCAGGACGGTGCCACAGCGCGGCCTGGACGGCTCCCTGCGTGCCGCCTCGAGCACCAGGTCGGTACCACACCGAGTTCTGTTCGGAAGTACTGATCCGGTCAAAATCCTTCTTCCTACCTTTAAGGTCATTCGTAACCTCTCCGTATCTCAGTGGAGTGCTGCAGAACCACCTCCTCCATCCACCTGGGGCTCAGAGCGTTCAATTCCTCGGACCCTGACCTCCGACCTCCAGGGTTCAGGGTCAGAGGAACTGCTCTCCCCCCCTACATGGGTTTCTTTGGACTTCAGCTGCTTTTTCACTTACAGTGATTGAATCAAAGATGGAGTCTGACAGGCCGCTGTTAGCGTGATGTAAATTCGGTCCTGTGTCCGGATCAAGGCATGAGCTTCAGAACCTCCGCTGGAGAATTTATTCCGGTTCTGTCATGTTCTGGTGCAGAAAAGCAAAATAGATTATAGAAAATGTTTCCGGAGTTTATTCCATCATCCGTCTGTCCCAAAATATTAGAAGTTGGACATAAGAAAATGTGTGGCAATCCTGAGATAAACCAAGTTTTTAGAAGTTCTGCTGTGACCCGCTTAGTTGGTTACTGTGTGAGGTTCTGGACATTAATAGGAATTAAACTGCTCTCTGCAGACTCACATCAGCCTTCTGCTTGACATCTGTTGCTCTTTCTCACCTTTCCTCCTCTTCAGGCTCGTCGGTTCCGCTCCAGCTGGGTCTGCCGGCGGCGGTGCCGCCTCAGTACAGCACGCTGAAGGAGGTGAGCATGGAAGCGGTGAGGGCCCGGCTCCGCCTCCTCTACCACTTCTCCGACCTCATGTACTCGTCATGGAGACTGCTGAACCTCAGCCCAAACAACCAGGTGAGGACAGGTCCAGTTCAGAACCTCACAGAACCCACACAGCACCCAAGTGTTGTCTGGAGACCAAACACAGGAAGCCCTCTGTGATGTTCTCAGCATGTTGAACCCTTTGAGACGTGTTCACAGGAAGTGTTGTTGTTCTGCAGAGCTGCACCTCCCACTACAACGCAGGAACCTGGGGGATTGTTCAGGGCCAGCTGAGGCCCCTGCTGGCCCCCCGGGTCTACACGCTGCCCATGGTGCGCTCCATCGGGAAGACGATGGTTCAGGGAAAGAACTACGGACCTCAGATCACCGTCAAACGGATCTCCACTCGGTCAGTAAACGTTCCTCTCTTTAAATCATCGTTAGATTTCAGAAACTGAAGCTCGGATTTCCTCTCTTTGTCTCTCTTCCCGCAGCGGCCGGAAGTGCAAGCCGATCTTCGTGCAGATCGCGCGGCAGGTAGTGAAGCTAAACGCCTCTGACCTCCGGCTGCCTTCCCGGGCCTGGAAGGTCAAACTGGTGGGGGAGGGAGCAGACGATGCAGGGGGTGTGTTTGACGACACCATCACGGAGATTTGCCAGGTATTCATGGATCTGAGCTCGAATTACTGAGTCCAGGACTTTCCAGGTGACTGATGATAGGAGTGTTTTATAGGAGCTGGAGACGGGTGTGGTGGACCTGCTGATCCCTTCCCCCAACGCCACAGCAGAGGTCGGCTATAACAGAGACAGGTGAGCAGTGTAACTAACTTGATGCTGGATAATCCCACGGTCATGGAACTCATCTTGGATCCTCTGTTATACCCACAGATTCCTGTTCAACCCATCCGCCTGCCTGGATGAGCACATGCTCCAGTTCAGGTTTTTGGGCATCCTGATGGGCGTAGCCATCCGCACCAAAAAGCCCCTGGACCTGCACCTGGCTCCGCTGGTATGGAAACAGCTGTGCTGCATCCCGCTGCAGCTGGAGGACCTGGAGGAGGTGGATCTCCTCTACGTGCAGACCCTCAAAAGCATTCTTCACATTGAAGACGGCGGCATCACCGAGGATAATTTCCATGAGGTGGGAAATACAGCTTTCATTTTACACCGGCTCTGATCCGATTAATGCAGATTAAACGTGACCCAGGATAAGATCCTGGTTCCTGGAGTGGTGATGTAGCTGGAATACTCGGGACTACAGTGACCTGTTGACAGTCCCAAACACATCGTTCCAAGACTGTCGTGGAAAAACAGGAAGTTTTAGGGTCGGGGCCGAGTTAGAAAGGAATTCAGATCGGATCAGAACCAGGCCGAATGCCTTGGCCCTCCAGAGAAACTGAGCAGAGGTGGAACCAGATGGAGCTTGATGGAGCGACTGTGGAAATGTGAAGGTGGGGTAGATAGGAGCATCTTTTTCTTTGGGTTGGAAATGGACTCTGAGCGTCAGGTGGACAATGAACATCAGAATCTACCTGTTGGTGGAGCTCCCACAGACAGAAGTTCTGAAATGTTGGTCCGCTGCTGTGGTTCTGTACAGATACGAAGAGACAGTGAGTTGTTGGTTCCCCTCTGAAATAAAACCCGGTTGTGTTTTCCCAGATGATTCCTTTGGATTCCTTCGTCGGGCAGAGCGCAGATGGGAAGATGGTTCCCATCATTCCAGGTGGAAACAGCATCCCCCTCACTTTCTCCAACAGGAAGGAGTACGTGGAGCGAGCCATCGAGTACCGGCTGCACGAGATCGACCGACAGGTAAACGGACCCGGGAAGTCACAGAATCCCCTCTGATCCAAAGCCTGTTTTATTCTTTAACAGGTTTACTAACGGGCCTGTCCTTTGCCTCTCCACCAGGTGGCGGCGGTCCGTGAGGGCATGTCATGGATCGTGCCGGTGCCGCTGCTGTCCCTGCTCACGGCCAAGCAGCTGGAGCAGATGGTGTGCGGGATGCCGGAGATCTGCTGCGACGTGCTGAAGAAGGTGGTGCGGTACCGGGAGGTGGACGAGCAGCACTCGCTGGTGCTGTGGTTCTGGCAGACGCTGGAGGAATTCTCCAACGAGGAGCGCGTGCTCTTCATGCGGTTCGTGTCCGGACGGTCCAGGCTTCCCGCCAACACAGCTGACATCTCCCAGAGGTTCCAGATCATGAAGGTGGACCGGGTGAGTGAACAGAACCGACCTGAAAAAAGCCAGCTTTGTCTTTTTCCCCGTGTAATGACTTCCACACTGTTGATGCTCCTGTGACCTGGTTGTACTGGAGTTTGGTGGGTTACCTCACGGGTCAGACCGGCCCATCAGGCTGAAATCATCAAGTTCTGGTCAACAAGGAGTAGAAAAACAATCTGATTTAAAGTATTGGACCACCAGTCAGCGGTTAGAACTGATCAGAGGAAGTCAAACATGGATGTGAGCGGTGAAACCTGCTCCTTCGGTCTTCCTCTCTGCTGATGTGCCGTGTTTTTGTTTCCTCAGCCGTACGACAGCCTTCCCACCTCCCAGACCTGCTTCTTCCAGCTGCGCCTGCCGCCGTACTCCAGCCAGGCCGTCATGGCCGAGAGGCTGCGCTACGCCATCAACAACTGCCGCTCCATCGACATGGACAACTACATGCTCTCCCGGAACGTGGACAACGCTGAAGGCTCGGACACGGACTACTGATGGAGCCGCCCCGCCATCGCTGCACCAGTCGTAGCAAACTCTTTTGCATCCTTTTATTTCCTCTCTATCAACACAAACCTTCATCTCTGAACATCCAGGAGAAGTGCATTGAATTTGGTTTCCTTCCACAGAGCTCCGTTCGTTGTTTGGGAATGTGTACAGAACATCTCGGAGCAGCGGAGCTGCCAGTTAAGGATTGTACATTGTGTAAAATGCTTCATTAGGAAAATGTTTTGCATTGTATCCATATTTATTGTTTTCATTGGCGGCAGCGAGTTTCCCAAAGCAAACAATAAAAATGCTGCAGAACTGATCTGTGATCTGTTTGAAACGACTCCGGCGCCGGGTCGATTCAGGAGGAAGACACCAACCGTCTCCATCCAGCTGCATGCGGTGCGTTCAGGTGCAGCCTCACGATGCGTTAAAGTAGTCTGGATAGAAAACTGCTGTGTTTTAGACCGAAACCAGAACCAGTACCACAACAGCAGCACCTCAAACCTCATTTCAGAATCCAGTTTTGGGTTAGATTCACTTATTTGGATGAGGTCATATTTCTGCATACAGGCTCCGATATATACATACAGTCAGCTAAATCTGTGAACAAGTGGAGCTGAAGGTTCTATAGTGACCCAGGCCCGTTAACTTGTGGTTGGTGATCATGACTGTAGCCGGTAGTTTAACGGTGCTGATTGGATCGACCCGCACAGTTCCTCAGTGCGGGTCGATCCACAGGTTTCCACAGTTGGGGAAAATCCTTTTGGAGCCTTTTCAGAACCTCTTCTCATCCCAAACAATCTGCCTGATGGAGGAGTGATGTTCAGACGAGATGAAGATGGAGTCAAGGTGAAGCTTTTATTCATAACGGTACTGTAAGGCATGGTGGTGCCAGCATCATGCTGTGGGGCTGAACAAAGAGGACTACCTCCAAGTTCTTCAAATCAGTACCTAGATGGTTGAAACTTGGACAAAAAAACTGTTCAAATAAGTAAAAAAATAAATTTGTGGAAAATTTGAGGCTTTTAATCCATAGTTGACCGAGGGGCAGTTCTGGACACGTACATCAATATCTAACTAGGATAAAGAAAATGTCTAAAGGGGCCAAAATCATTTGACTCTTTCGTGTTTGACATGTTCATAACGCGTCAGGAAGGTCCATCTGTCATTGAAGGCAACATATCTGAGGTAGTTCAGGTTTAAAATCATCAGCAGCAGCAGTTTATGCTGTTTTCATCTGACTGGTTCACTCTGTTTATGGAGGTCATATTGATAATAACTTTCTTTTACTGCAGCAGCCTGACCTCATATCTAAAACCAGAAGAATCCAACCTTTGATTTAAACCCATTTATTCTGTGTAAATTTTAAAAACCATTTAGCTGTATTTATTATCTGATTTGTTAATGTGGGTTTTATTTTCTGCTCTGAATAATTTTATTCCAATTAAAGGCTGGATTATTCTGCTGCAAGAAAACATAAATTTAACTTCATATTCACCAGGAGACAAACGGCGCTGGATCTGCTGACTGATGGATCAACCGTCTGCACCCTGAAAACATTTTTACTGTCTGATTAAACTATATTTCAGATTCAGTGAGAATAATTTGCGTGTTTAAGCAGCTCTTAAGACCACCTGGACTTCAGGGCTTTGGTACTATAATCCTACAGGAGCGACTGGACAGCCTGTGAGGACAAAGATGTGAATGTGTTTTGAGAAGAGGAAACCATCTCTTAAGTTTCCTTCAAGAGAGCAGATGTTTCACCTCAGTGTCCATATTTTCAAGTACAAGAATCATATCAAATTTTTATTTTATAGAATATCTAAAAACTTCTGACGTTGACCAAAGTGCTTCACACAGAAGCAAATTATTGGAAAACAGAAATAACTCCCAGGGTTGAAGCCTGTCTGACATGAAGGGAGCTGGTTCCAGAGATCTACAACTGATCACCTCTGAGGATCAGCCTGAACTTCAGGACAACTACAAGCAAGTGATCGTTAGACCTAGGAGATCTGGGGCCTCATGCACCGGGCGTACTTGCGCACAAAAATCTTGCGGCACAAATGATGTTTTACGCACAATTCTGCATGTACACAAATGGACGTTGCATGAAAGTGTTCATAAATCCACGCACACTTTTAACTTGCCGTGAAAATGAGCAGAAGCCACGCAGACTTTCAATCGACAATAATAAACTACAGAGAACTAAAACTTCCCTAAATCCACTGAAATATGACTCCATCCAGTTTATTTAATCCATGGAGCATCAAACCTGATGTTTCTTCATGACTTTGAGCTTTTATGGTTTAAACCAGAGCGATGAAACTGAATCACATTCAGCCTCAATAATTTAACACACCTGAGAAAATGATGGAAACAACCTCAGTCGGATGGAAACTGTTGAGGTAAAATAATTCTATCAATGATATCCTTGCGGCCTCAACCTCACCGAGTCCGGATGTCATGAGAAAGAACAGATGAAGAGCAGGAAATTAAGATTAACACAAGTTTAATTTGGAAGATAAGTCCAATGATTTCCAATGCAAAATGAATATACAAAGAAAGAAAATTACGTAAAACGGAGAGATCGCATGTTTCAGCAAAGCATGGCTATATCTACCCAGAGGTCTACCTCATTACAAATGCCAGCCCATCTTATACCCTCGACTTCAAGCTTACTGACTGTGCCTCCCCCTTATGCAGTCTGGTGCTGTAAATCAGCCAAGCTCCCTTGTGGGTAGTTTATTATCTATACCATGCCCAAAAGTCGACATTTATTGCTTTATTGTCCATACAGCCGGCATTTACTGCTTGCAGTTGTTGAGAACTTCCTAACCTCTGTTTCAGCCTTGTTCCATCCTGACTCCTGCCGTGATCTGTGATTCCTCCTCAAGGCTCACTCATGTTAAATCTCAGTTTAATGTTCCCACATGCAAACTAAACACATATATGAAACTAAATGATTTTAATTCTCAACAATTCCCCCTTTTGACCTCTGCAAAAGAGGTCAATATTCAAAAATGTAGGAATGATAAGTAACAAATGCACACCAAAAGATTAGTACTTTGCGAAGTAGCAAAGGTAAGCCATGAATTACAACTGGGCCATTAATTCTCAACGTTCACTAACCACATTTTGCATCATATTATATAGAGGTGCATGAGTGAGTGCCCCTTTCCACACGTTACTAGAATACCAAAAATACAGACAATGAATTCAGCAATGAGATACTTACCAAAGGTGTTGATGAACCACTTCTCCAGTCCCCCGCCAATTCTTGAATATTCATACATTTCCTTAGTATGTAAGCCTTCTAATGCTCGAGTCACTGAACCATGAGGGGCAGAATTGGAGCACATGTCACCAAATATTGTACAAACACCCCTTTTCAGCCATCAACATGTCCAGAGCCAATCTATTCTGCGCAATAAGAGAAGTAGGCGCCAACTGTTCTGCCAACCCCTCAACCGCATCTCGTGTCAGATTTGCCAACCTTAAGACATTGTAATGTATGGAATTGATCCCGTCTACATTTTTATTTGGGGTTACATGAAAAACCGCTGAAATTACCAGTAAATTTTCAAACCCTGCTGCCACTTGGTCAACTAATTTAAACTGTTCTGGAACTCCACGCTGTCCATAAGATCAAATGATCTGGTCTTCCTCACCATTCCTCCATGTGGTGATTTCTGCCCCCACAGCAGTAATGGAGCCACTAGCTGCACCATTGCACAGCTTCCTACTGC